>NC_090655.1:97660527-97953447 GCF_040937935.1 Hyperolius riggenbachi | reverse complement strand
ACACAGACAGACAGCAGCATCAGCAGGAGGAATGGAGGAGTAGTGTGAGTGTGGCAGCAGGCAGGCAGCGTGACATAATAGCCCTGGTACCTAGCGGTGATACCAGGGCTGTAAATAAACACAGCAGGCAGGAGGTCCCAGACAGCGGTCGTGCAGCCCACATTGTGTCCAATACACAACTGGGACAACACAGTTTTCAACCCGGGCACCTCAGAAAAATTAAACCTTTTTTTTTTTTTATGGTTTTGTAGTTTTGTTTTTACAACAAATTACACAGACAGATATAGCTATTTTTTGACGTAATAGCTGGTGGCAGAGTGGCAGCAGAAGGTAAATCTGTGTACCCTGGCGTTGGGAAACACAGACAGACAGACAGCAGCAGCAGCAGCAGGAGGAATGGAGGAGTAATGTGAGCAGCTATTGTTTGACGTAATAGCTGGTGGCAGAGTGGAAGCAGAAGGTAAATCTGTGTACCCTGGCGTTGGGAAACAGACAGACAGCAGCATCAGCAGGAGGAATGGAGGAGTAGTGTGAGTGTGGCAGCAGGCAGGCAGCGTGACATAATAGCCCTGGTACCTAGCGGTGATACCAGGGCTGTAAATAAACACAGCAGGCAGGAGGTCCCAGACAGCGTTCGTGCAGCCCACATTGTGTCCAATACACAACTGGGACAACACAGTTTTCAACCCGGGCACCTCAGAAAAATTAAACCTTTTTTTTTTTTTATGGTTTGGTAGTTTTGTTTTTACAACAAATTACACAGATATAGCTATTTTTTGACGTAATAGCTGGTGGCAGAGTGGCAGCAGAAAGTAAATCTGTGTACCCTGGCGTTGGGAAACACAGACAGACAGCAGCATCAGCAGGAGGAATGGAGGAGTAGTGTGAGTGTGGCAGCAGGCAGGCAGCGTGACATAATAGCCCTGGTACCTAGCGGTGATACCAGGGCTGTAAATAAACACAGCAGGCAGGAGGTCCCAGACAGCGGTCGTGTAGCCCACATTGTGTCCAATACACAACTGGGACAACACAGTTTTCAACCCGGGCACCTCAGAAAAATTAAACCTTTTTTTTTTTTTTTTATGGTTTTGTAGTTTTGGTTTTACAACCAATTACACAGATATAGCTATTTTTTGACGTAATAGCTGGTGGCAGAGTGGCAGCAGAAGGTAAATCTGTGTACCCTGGCGTTGGGAAACACAGACAGACAGCAGCATCAGCAGGAGGAATGGAGGAGTAGTGTGAGTGTGGCAGCAGGCAGGCAGCGTGACATAATAGCCCTGGTACCTAGCGGTGATACCAGGCCGTAAATGAACACAACAGGAGGTCCCAGACAGCGGTCGTGCAGCCCACATCGTGTCCAATACACAACTGGGACAACACAGTTTTCAACCCGGGCACCTCAGAAAAATTAAACCTTTTTTTTTTTTTAATGGTTTTTTGGTTTTGTTTGTAAAACAAATTACACAGATATATAGCTATTGTTTGACGTAATAGCTGGTGGCAGAGTGGCAGCAGAAGGTAAATCTGTGTACCCTGGCAGTGGGAAACACAGACAGACAGCAGCATCAGCAGGAGGAATGGAGGAGTAGTGTGAGTGTGGCAGCAGGCAGGCAGCGTGACATAATAGCCCTGGTACCTAGCGGTGATACCAGGCCGTAAATGAACACAACAGGAGGTCCCAGACAGCGGTCGTGCAGCCCACATCGTGTCCAATACACAACTGGGACAACACAGTTTTCAACCCGGGCACCTCAGAAAAATTAAACCTTTTTTTTTTTTTATGGTTTTGTAGTTTTGTTTTTACAACAAATTACACAGACAGATATAGCTATTTTTTGACGTAATAGCTGGTGGCAGAGTGGCAGCAGAAGGTAAATCTGTGTACCCTGGCGTTGGGAAACACAGACATACAGACAGCAGCAGCAGCAGCAGGAGGAATGGAGGAGTAATGTGAGCAGCTATTGTTTGACGTAATAGCTGGTGGCAGAGTGGCAGCAGAAGGTAAATCTGTGTACCCTGGCGTTGGGAAACACAGACAGACAGCAGCATCAGCAGGAGGAATGGAGGAGTAGTGTGAGTGTGGCAGCAGGCAGGCAGCGTGACATAATAGCCCTGGTACCTAGCGGTGATACCAGGGCTGTAAATAAACACAGCAGGCAGGAGGTCCCAGACAGCGGTCGTGCAGCCCACATTGTGTCCAATACACAACTGGGACAACACAGTTTTCAACCCGGGCACCTCAGAAAAATTAAACCTTTTTTTTTTTTTATGGTTTTGTAGTTTTGTTTTTACAACAAATTACACAGACAGATATAGCTATTTTTTGACGTAATAGCTGGTGGCAGAGTGGCAGCAGAAGGTAAATCTGTGTACCCTGGCGTTGGGAAACACAGACAGACAGACAGCAGCAGCAGCAGCAGGAGGAATGGAGGAGTAATGTGAGCAGCTATTGTTTGACGTAATAGCTGGTGGCAGAGTGGAAGCAGAAGGTAAATCTGTGTACCCTGGCGTTGGGAAACAGACAGACAGCAGCATCAGCAGGAGGAATGGAGGAGTAGTGTGAGTGTGGCAGCAGGCAGGCAGCGTGACATAATAGCCCTGGTACCTAGCGGTGATACCAGGGCTGTAAATAAACACAGCAGGCAGGAGGTCCCAGACAGCGGTCGTGCAGCCCACATTGTGTCCAATACACAACTGGGACAACACAGTTTTCAACCCGGGCACCTCAGAAAAATTAAACCTTTTTTTTTTTTTTATGGTTTGGTAGTTTTGTTTTTACAACAAATTACACAGATATAGCTATTTTTTGACGTAATAGCTGGTGGCAGAGTGGCAGCAGAAAGTAAATCTGTGTACCCTGGCGTTGGGAAACACAGACAGACAGCAGCATCAGCAGGAGGAATGGAGGAGTAGTGTGAGTGTGGCAGCAGGCAGGCAGCGTGACATAATAGCCCTGGTACCTAGCGGTGATACCAGGGCTGTAAATAAACACAGCAGGCAGGAGGTCCCAGACAGCGGTCGTGTAGCCCACATTGTGTCCAATACACAACTGGGACAACACAGTTTTCAACCCGGGCACCTCAGAAAAATTAAACCTTTTTTTTTTTTTTTTATGGTTTTGTAGTTTTGGTTTTACAACCAATTACACAGATATAGCTATTTTTTGACGTAATAGCTGGTGGCAGAGTGGCAGCAGAAGGTAAATCTGTGTACCCTGGCGTTGGGAAACACAGACAGACAGCAGCATCAGCAGGAGGAATGGAGGAGTAGTGTGAGTGTGGCAGCAGGCAGGCAGCGTGACATAATAGCCCTGGTACCTAGCGGTGATACCAGGCCGTAAATGAACACAACAGGAGGTCCCAGACAGCGGTCGTGCAGCCCACATCGTGTCCAATACACAACTGGGACAACACAGTTTTCAACCCGGGCACCTCAGAAAAATTAAACCTTTTTTTTTTTTTTAATGGTTTTTTGGTTTTGTTTGTAAAACAAATTACACAGATATATAGCTATTGTTTGACGTAATAGCTGGTGGCAGAGTGGCAGCAGAAGGTAAATCTGTGTACCCTGGCAGTGGGAAACACAGACAGACAGCAGCATCAGCAGGAGGAATGGAGGAGTAGTGTGAGTGTGGCAGCAGGCAGGCAGCGTGACATAATAGCCCTGGTACCTAGCTGTGATACCAGGCCGTAAATGAACACAACAGGAGGTCCCAGACAGCGGTCGTGCAGCCCACATCGTGTCCAATACACAACTGGGACAACACAGTTTTCAACCCGGGCACCTCAGAAAAATTAAACCTTTTTTTTTTTTTTTTATGGTTTTTTGGTTTTGTTTGTAAAACAAATTACACAGATATATAGCTATTGTTTGACATAATAGCTGGTGGCAGAGTGGCAGCAGAAGGTAAATCTGTGTACCCTGGCAGTGGGAAACACAGACAGACAGCAGAAGGGCAGTACACAGCAGCCCACTGTAGGTGTAAAATGTGTGGCTGCAGGCGACGTAATAGTCAAAGTGAACCAGGCTGGCTTAGTGAGCAGGAGCCAGGAGGTGGTAAAGGGTGGTAAGGCACATTAACGATGGTTCTTAGCCAGTTCATGTCCCCCTCTCGCCGACAACAGGGGCCAGGAACTCGCCTTCCACCCACACCTGGTTCATCTTGAGAAACGTCAGTCTGTCCACAGACTTGTGAGACAGACGTGAGCGTTTCTCGGTGACCACACCACCAGCTGCACTGAAGCAGCGCTCGGACAGCACGCTGGAAGGGGGGCAGGACAGCACTTCCAGGGCGTACTGCGCCAGCTCCCTCCAGATCTCCAGGCGCTTGACCCAATACTCCATGGGATCAACAGGGGCATCGCTGTCAAGCCCGCTGTAGGACCCCATGTAGTCAGCCACCATGCGGGTCAGGCGCTGGCTGTGACCGGTGGAGGATGCTGCTGCATGCACCTCCTCTCTAGTCACTGCTGCCAGAGCCTCTACAGTCCTGTAGAGCTCGTGGCTGAGAGACAGCAGGTCTGTGGGGCGCTTGCTGCTGGATGCAGGCACCTGCTGCTGCCTCTGTGCTGGCTGCTGGACAGTGGGGGTGGAAGGCTGGGGGAAGGCTTCCTCCAAGCGCTCAACAAGGGCCTGCTGCAAGCTCCTTATTTGTTGCGCTGGGTCTCCTCCTGCAGGCGGCAGGAACTGGCTCAACTTCCCCTTGAGGCGTGGGTCCAACATCATGCTGATCCAGATGTCCTCCCTCTGCTTCATCTGGATCACCCTGGGGTCTCTGCGCAGGCACGTCAGCATGTGCGCTGCCATTGGGAAGAGGCGGGCCACGTCTGCTGGCACATCGACGGCAGTGCTGCTGTCCTCATCCTCCTCCTCTGCCTCGTCAGCCTCATCCTCTCTCCACCCCCGCACCAACTCAGCTGCACTGTGCTGATCCCCCTCATCAGCAGCAAGGTCAGGGACCTCCACCAAGTCCTCCTCCTCCTCCCCCTCAGAGGTGGACTGTGCAGCTGCTTGCCGCTCCTGCTGGTCCAAGGCTGCCGCTCCCTGTTCCAGCAAATCATCGAGGGCCCTGTTCAGCAGACAAACCAGGGGCACCCACTCGCAGACCATAGCATGGTCCCTGCTCACCATGTTAGTGGCCTGCAGAAAGGGAGCCAGCACTAAGCACACCTGCTGCATGTGCCTCCAGTCATCATCGGGGACGATGGACGGGATGTTGCTGGTCTTGTCCCTTCTCTGAGCGGCGGAAACAGTGGCCAGGGCAAGGTACTGTTTGACAGCGCGCTTCTGTTCAACCAGACGCTCCAACATCGCCAGGGTGGAGTTCCAGCGAGTCGGAACGTCAAGGATCAGCCGATGGCGTGGCAGATCCAGCTCCTTTTGCACGTCTTCCAGGCTCGCACAGGCTGCAGCCGAGCGCCGGAAGTGACGCACAACGTTCCTTGCCGTTTCCAGCAGTTCGCCCATCCCCTGGTAGGTGCGCAAGAACTTCTGCACCACCAGGTTCAGCACGTGGGCAAGACAGGGGATGTGGGTCAGGTTTCCCCTGTCTATTGCGGCAACCAGATTGGCCCCATTGTCGGCCACCACCTCTCCGACTCTGAGGCCTCTGGGGGTCAGCCAAATCCTCTCCTGCTCCTGGAGTTTGGCCAACACATGGGTTGCCGTCAGCTTGGTCTTCCCAAGGCTGACCAAGTGCAGCAGCGCTTGGCAGTGGCGGGCCTTCACGCTGCTGCTGAGGCGGGGGGTTTGGCCAGGTGTGCCGGAGGATGGCAGAGGATCGGAGGAACCTGCTGCAGTTCCCCTGACCCTGCGGGGTGGCACCACCCACTGTGTTGCTGCTGCTGCTGTGCCCGCTGCTGCTCTCCCATCCTCACCCCCTTCCACCAAGCTGACCCAGTGGACAGTGAAGGACAGGTAGCGGCCTGTCCCGAAGCGGCTGCTCCAGGAGTCCATGGTGACGTGGACCCTTTCACCAACCGCGTGCTCCAGCCCTTGCTCCACATTGGCCATCACAAAGCGGTGCAGTGCAGGAATGGCCTTGCGGGAGAAAAACTGTCTGCTGGGGAGCTGCCAGTCTGGGGCTGCGCAAGCAAGCAGCGCACGAATGTCGCTCCCCTCCTGCACGAGCGTGTACAGCAGGAGTTGGGAGCACATGGCCCGTGCCAGCAAGCCGTTCAGCTGCTGCACGCGACGGCTGCTGGGAGGCAGAGCCCTAACCACCCCCTGGAAGGACTCGCTCAAAAGGCTCTGGCGTGGCCTTTTGCTGGCACGGGAATCAGCAGACACAGCGGAGGAGGCCACTGAGGACTGGCTGCCAGAACAGGCCTCAGTGTCGGCGGCAGGAGTTGCAGAGGGGGGAGGAGCAGTGCGTTTCCGCACTCCTGCTGGTGCTGCTGGAGGAGCAGGAGGGCGGGTGGCTGCTGTTGCTGCTGCTGCTGAAGGCTGTGCAGTGATGGGTGTGGTGCCACTGCCAGCACCAGATGCCTTCAGCCTCTGGAACTCCTGATGCTGGTGGAAATGTTTCGCAGCAAGGTGGTTGATGAGCGAGCTGGTGCAGAACTTTAAGGGGTCTGCACCTCTGCTCAACTTCCGCTGACAGTGGTTGCAAGTGGCGTACTTGCTGTACACTGTGGGCATGGTGAAAAAGCGCCAGATTGGTGACAGAAACATCCCCCTACGGCATGGAAGCGCTGCTGCCTGTCTCCCTGTGGTGGTTGGGGGGGGGGGCTTGGGGGGTTTGGGTGCGGCTGGTGGTGGTACTGGCAGATGCTGCTGCTGCTGCTGCTGCTGAGCCTGAGACACCAGCAGGCTGTGGGACCTGCCTACTGCTGCTGCCAATGCTTGCAATGATGCGCCTCCTTGCAAGGCCCACAAGAGCATCCTCCTCCTCCTCCTCAGAGCTGCTGAGAACGACATCCCCTGGAGGTGGTGGCACCCAGTCTCTGTCTGTCACCGGGTCATCATCATCCTCCCCCTCCTGAAACATGTCCTGCTGGGATGAGGACCCCCCAAACTCCTCTCCTGATGCATGGATGGGCTGCTTGACTGTCGCCACAGTCTTGCTGTCCAATCCCTCATCCCCCAAAGTGCCCATCAGCATCTCCTCCTCAAAATCGCCAACAACAGCAGACAATTGACTCATGATGCCTGGGGTCAAAAGACTGCTGAATGACAGGTCGCCAACTGACGGTGAACTGGCCTCCTCCCCAGGCCCTGCTGGGCGGCTGCTGCGAACAGGGGTGGTGGTGAGGGTGGAGGCCTCGGATGCAGAGCTGATGGCGGGCTGCTCATCCTCCATCATCAGTTGCACCACAGTGTCTGCATGCTTTTCCTCAATGGGACGTTTCCGACCCGGCTGGAGGAAAATCGGAGCAGGTGCTACACGCTGCTGCTGCTGTGTCTCTGCAGCGTGAGTTGCAGATGCTCCTGCTGGGCGGCGCCCAAGGCGTCCACGGCCAGTGGCTATGGGAGGAATGTTAGCCACTGACGCTGCTGCTGCTGCTGCGGAACTGTGCATGGTGGCGCGCCCGCGCCCGCGGCTTGCCACAATGCTGCTCCCTCTCCTCCTGATTCCCTTGCTGCCCTTCCCCTTGCCCAAACCGCGCTGGCTGCCACTTCCAGACATCTTCGATGTTTTGGGCGTATAGACAAAAGTTTTTTAAAAGGGCGGGTGAAAAGTGGGGTACTTTAATGGAGTGGGTTGGTGGGTGAGGTGACTGAGTGAGTGTCCCTAGTACAGTAAGTAAGTAGTAACAGTCAGGAAGTACAACTAGCAGTTACAATAATCAGTAGTAATCACAAGTAAATTTAGTGTGTGTACACTACAGACAGTGAGTGCACGCACGCGCAAACACGCGCAGGAGCTAGCCTATGAACAGTGACTGAGTGAGTGTCCCTAGTACAGTAAGTAAGTAAGTAGTAACAGTCAGTAAGTACAACTAACTAATTACAATAAGCAATCAGTTATCAGAAGGAAATAGAGTGTGTGTAGTGTGTGTACACAGACAGTGAGTGCACACACGCAGGAGCTAGTAGCCTATGAACAGTGACTGAGTGTCCTAGACTCCTAGTACAGTAAGAGTAAGTAGTAACAGTAAGTACAACTAACTAATTACAATAAGCAATCAGTTATCAGAAGGAAATAGAGTGTGTGTAGTGTGTGTACACAGACAGTGAGTGCACACACGCAGGAGCTAGTAGCCTATGAACAGTGACTGAGTGTCCTAGACTCCTAGTACAGTAAGAGTAAGTAGTAACAGTAAGTACAACTAACTAATTACAATAAGCAATCAGTTATCAGAAGGAAATAGAGTGTGTGTAGTGTGTGTACACAGACAGTGAGTGCACACACGCAGGAGCTAGTAGCCTATGAACAGTGACTGAGTGTCCTAGACTCCTAGTACAGTAAGAGTAAGTAGTAACAGTAAGTACAACTAACTAATTCCAATAATCAGTCAGTTATCAGAAGGAAATAGAGTGTGTGTAGTGTGTGTACACAGGCAGTGAGTGCACACACGCAGGAGCTAGTAGCCTATGAACAGTGACTGAGTGTCCTAGACTCCTAGTACAGTAAGTAGTAACAGTAAGTACAACTAACTAATTACAATAATCAATCAGTTATCAGAAGGAAATAGAGTGTGTGTAGTGTGTACACAGACAGTGAGTGCACACACGCAGGAGCTAGTAGCCTATGAACAGTGACTGAGTGTCCTAGACTCCTAGTACAGTAAGTAGTAACAGTGAGTACAACTAACTAATTACAATATTCAATTACAATAATCCATCAGTTATCAGAAGGAAATAGAGTGTGTGTAGTGTGTACACAGACAGTGAGTGCACACACGCTTGAGCAGCTAGTAGCCTATGAACAGTGACAGTGAGTGTCCTAGTACAGTTACAGTATATAACTACAATACTAATACAATCAGTAGTAAAGGACAGCAGAAATACTGGTATAGAATAGAGAGAAATAAACAGAGGACAGGAGGACAGCTGCCCACACAGGCAAGGCCCTGAGGCCTAAAGCTGTAAGCCTGCAGCAGCTGGCCTGTCTCTATGTAACACAAAAGCTACTAACTAAAATACAATGTCTAACTAACTAACAACAATATAGGTGTGTATAGGAGGTGTATGTGAGCAAAAACGCTAGGTAAATGACCACAATAAAGCTCTTGCTAAGCCAAAGCACAAAGGAGCAACTCTCTCTCTATGCAAGTCTCAGGCAAGGACGGAGAAACGTAACATGGCGGCCGCTATTTATAGGGTAGGGGCTGGCCAGGGTCCCCCTCTGTGATTGGCTGCCGTCAGAGGGCCTGGGAGCCCTCTGATTGGCTCTAAGGACATCAATCTGGGCTATGACGCTATTCGAGCTCGGTACCGAGCTCGAATAGCGCCGTTTGCTCGAATAGCTCGAATAGTGAATGGGCTATTCGAGTGTACGCGAATAGCCCATTCGAATAGCTACAGCTATTCGGAGCTCGAATACCGAGCTCGAATAGCTGGAAAAGAGCTCGAATATTCGAGCTACTCGAATATTCGAGCTCTGCTGAGCACCACTGCCCCCCATCCAGTTAGTGCTCCTACTTTTCCTGCCATACTGGAACCTTTCATAAATCACTAATAACAAGAGAGGCAGCTGATCCCACCTTACCCCTATAACCTCATCCAAGCAGGGAGGAGAATGTGTCTTTGACTTCCTTATTCTAGTCCCCAATGCAGAGACAGATCCCTTACCACAATACATAGTTTCAATAACTAAGTGAGTCTTGGTCAGTGACAGTGTGTCACCACAAAGTTCTGCAACCACTTCCACTTTGGGCTGTATTTATACTACAATGAAGATGAGAGATATTAAGCTCCATGGACAAGACTGAACTGGCATGCTGTGCCATTAGTGGATACCTCCTCCCTCACCAACATGGTTTCATGTTTGGCTGATCATACTTTCAGGGCCCTGTTGATCCGTACAGTGGTGATAGGAGTAGGCTCTCCCAGGGTGTGGAGTCTGTGGCCATGGGTCTTCATCAAAGCACCCTGGGAGGACTACAGGTCATAACCCCTAATATTGCCTGCTGGTAATGGAAAGAATATACAGGAACAGACTCTGCAGTGTAGAGGAGACAGGGTAAGACTGGCAGGGCTGGTTGAGTGGACTGGTAGACAAATTTACAGGGCTGGCAGGATTGACTGACAAGACAGACTGACAGGACTGGCAGAACCGACTGACAGAACTGGTGGGGTGAACTGGAAAGAACTGGAAGACTGGTGGGAAGACTGATAGGGCTGGCAGACAGGCTAGGCTGTGCAAGATGGCACAATGACTGCCTTAAGTCAGAATAGCTGAACCCATGCTGTGGCTGCCAACATGATACAGCACTGGATACTGGTTTAGGACCAGTGCTCTTGCTCCACCTCATGTTGCACGCACAAGAGACCTTTTGTGCCATGCATGTACAAATCAGCACGCCCGTGGGTAGGTAAATGTTAGGCATTCACACTATTCCAGAAAACTCCTGAAGGACGAAGCAGGACCTGAGAAGCCTGTCACTAGAACATTGGAGAGGTGAGTGTGACAAGTGTCTTTTAAGCTCTACTGTGAGAAAACACGGAAAAGCCGCCGCCTGTGCCAAGAGCAAGGCGGCTGACTCCGCGTCCAACGCGGCGGTTTGCACGCATAGACACGCGTCTGGTATTATGGTGGAATGCGGAAAAGCCGCCGCATGTCCTGACAGCAAAGCGGCTGTTTCCGCGTCCAACGCGGCGGTTTGCATGCAGCAGCGTGCGCTTGGTGTGGCTGGGTCTGTTAGTGCACATAGGCAGATGGAGAGCTACGCGCGCGCGGGCCTGAACTCAGGACCTTTATACCAGCAGGGGAAGTGTCAACTGATCAGGAAGATCAGCTGATTCCTGCAGGACTCATGATTGGCTGAATGGCTCGGGCGGGGCGGCAGAGTCCAGCAACTATATATTCTGCTGCTTGTCAGTTGCTGGTTGTCTGCCATTGCTAACACTTACCTGAAGGCACTTAGACCATAGTCAGATCCTTACAGTGTGTTTGAACTAGGTGGACCTAGGAATTCACACTTAGCCAGATTCTGTTGATAGCTTAAAGTACTAATTGAATTGTATTATTTGTTAGACTAGTTCCAGGGTGTTGATGATCACGGAACTCACACCCAAGACTAGGGAACTGTATTGTCTTTGTGTTATATTCCAGACTAGTTCCAGGATGTTGATGATCACGGAACTCACACCCAAGACTAGGGAACTGTATTGTCTTTGTGTTATATTCCAGACTAGTTCCAGGGTGTTGATGATCACGGAACTCACACCCAAGACTAGGGAACTGTATTGTCTTTGTGTTATATTCCAGACTAGTTCCAGGGTGTTGATGATCACGGAACTCACACCCAAGACTAGGGAATTGTATTATCATTTATGTTATGCTCCAGACTAGTTCCAGGGTGTTGTGAATACGGACCTCACACCCAAGACTAGGATTGTGCTACTACTGTATTACATTAGCCCAGTTCAGGGCAAGACCTTATATTAGCAGCAGGGCTTCCTGCAACCCCAGCCTCGGTCCCTCGCTCAGGGGTCCACAGGCTACAGGAATATCACCCACAGTCAGGGGTGAATTCCTCAGGAGTCTCAGGCCGCCAGCTCCTCTGGTGGTCTTCACTCAGAGTTGTTACTGTTGCACCAAACACACTCTCTCAGGTGTCTAGAGGCTAGACATATCTGATTATTGATGATTCCGCAGATCCTCAATAATCGGGTATATCTGTATTCTTGGGGATACTGCGGATCACCAAGGATCAGATTCTCTCTCTGGTTGCTGACACCGATCGTTACATCTACCATTGGCTTTACCAAAGATGCTAATTGTGGGGTGGCTGGATGCAAGGCAGTATCAGGCTGTAACTCCCAGGCTACAGATAACCAAAGCAGACCTTCAGACCTTGACATAAATAGAGCAAAAGCAGCACTCAGTAGAAAGCACACCAAATGATCAAGAAAAAATCTAAACGCAAAATCAGTAAAAACTAAGATGGGACAAGTAGACTAATGGCCCATACTCACGGGCTACAATTGTCGCCGCAACACGCGACAGGTTGCCCGTGAGTATGAGGCGCAACACGGGTGCGCACCCCAAACCGTCGCTCGTCACTGCTGTCGCCAGGCGATTGTCGCTGATCCCTCTACCGCGTGTGTATGCTTAGGGACGTCGCCGAACTGTCACGCACACGCTCCCGTGTGCTAGCGACAGTGAAGAAAAGTTGCCCGTGAGTATGGGCCATTAGTGACAGATCAACAGATAAGGAACAAGGTTCAAAAAGGTAAATAGTACATAATACAGGTCCACTTATGGAAGGTGTCCCCAAGAAAAAATGTAGCAGGAACTACAACTGACAGTTAACCTCCTTGCCGGTTATCCGCTACGGAGCAACGTCATGCGGCGCGCGTAGCGTGCCGCGCCGAAAAATGGGTGTGGTCATGAACCAGAATGTGGGTGTGGCCGTGGGTGGAGACAAGTTTACATGAACTAAGCAATGGTGGGACATTAGATTAGGACAGTGGTGGCAAACCTTTTGGAGGTCGAGTGTCCAAACTGCAAAGTCACTTTACTATCACAAAGTGCCAACAGCAATTTAAACTAAATACAAACGTTTTAACTCATACATGAACATTATGGAAAATTAAGTTGAAAATAAACTGTGAAGATAAAAAATTTCATCCATCGTACTCCTGAACAAAATTATTCATTTTTTTTAGAACCTCCCAGTTTCATTTTCTGTTTTAAAAAGCGGAAAAAGTAGGTTTAATGCTATTGTCTCATATGATGATGATTCAGCTTTTTCCATAGTCTCGCAGTTAGCAATCGTGTGACCCCCAACAAGACAAATTCAGCAATCATGAGGCCCCCCCCCCCATCAAGACAAATTCAGCAATCATGAGGCCCCCAACATGACCAACTCAGCAATCATGAGGCCCCCAACAAGACAAATTCAGCAATCATGAGGCCCCCAACAAGACAAATTCAGCAATCATGAGGCCCCCAACATGACCAACTCAGCAATCATGAGGCCCCCAACAAGACAGATTGAGCAATCATGAGGCCCCCAACCAGACAAATTCAGCAATCTTGAGGCCCCCAACAAATCATGAGGCCCCCAACAAGACAAAGTCAGTAACCATGAGGCCCGCAACAAGACAAATTCAGCAGTCATGAGGCACATAAATTGACAGCTTTTCACATAAATAGGCAGAATGCCCCCTTAATATGTAGACACCTCTCACCTGGCAGCAGTTCCCCAAAATACACTCAATCTGACAGCAGTGGTTCCCCAAAAATAGGTAGCCCCAGGTCTATAGGTGTCCCCAGAATAGGTGGCCAGCGGTATAGATGTCCCCAGAACTCGTAGCCAGGTGTAGAGATGTCCCCAGAACTAGTAGCCAGGGGTATATGTGCCCAGTATATGTAGGCAGGGGTATATGTGCCCAGTATATGTAGGCAGGGGTATATGTCCCAGTATATGTAGGCAGGGGTATATGTAGGCAGGGGTATATGTCCCAGTATATGTAGGCAGGGGTATATGTCCCAGTATATGTAGGCAGGGGGTATATGTCCCAGTATATGTAGGCAGGGGGTATATGTCCCAGTATATGTAGCCAGGGGGATATGTCCCAGTATATGTAGCCAGGGGGATATGTCCCAGTATATGTAGCCAGGGGAATATGTCCCAGTATATGTAGCCAGGGGGATATGTCCCAGTATATGTAGGCAGGGGGTATTTGTCTCAGTATATGTAGGCAGGGGTATATGTCCCAGTATATATAGGCAGGGGGTATATGTCCCAGTATATGTAGGCAGGGGGTATATGTCCCAGTATATGTAGGCAGGTGTATATGTCCCAGTATATGTAGGCAGGGGTATATGTCCCAGTATATGTAGGCAGGGGTATATGTCCCAGTATATGTAGGCAGGGGTATATGTCCCAGTATATGTAGGCAGGGGTATATGTCCCAGTATATGTAGGCAGGTGTATATGTCCCAGTATATGTAGGCAGGGGTATATGTCCCAGTATTTGTAGGCAGGGGTATATATTCCAGTATATGTAGCCAGGGGTATATGTCCCCAGAAAAAGTGGCCATGTGTGCAGGAGGAGGGGAGCAGCGGAGAGAAGAGGGAGAGCTATGGGCACTCACCTTAGGGGGCTCTCCCTCCCTCTCTCGCTCTCCCCTCCGGAGTCCGGAATGAAGTGTGCAGCGGCTGGCAGCGGGCGGAACTTACCTCCTCTCGTCGCACGCGCCGGATGGATTAGCCGCTACTCTGGCCTGATCCAGACCAGAGTGCGGCACCAGAACTTCCGGCGCAGGAGCGAGACGAGGTAAGTTCCGCCCGCTGCCAGCCGCTGCACACTTCATTCCGGAGGGGACAGCGAGGGAGAGAAAGCCCCCTAAGTTGAGGGAAGGGGGGGGGGAGACGTCTGCCCTTCCCCACTGTGCCCATAGCTCTCTCTCTTCTCTGCGCTGTTCCCCTCCTGCTGGCTGCACGGGCACGCAGCCAGGGGGGGGGGGCAGCGGGCGGCCAGGCTCGGGCAGATGCCCAGTTTTGCCATATGTGCGGACGCCCATGATCCATATCCCTCTCAGTTTAGGTTACCTTTAAAGGAGTCAAAAGATTTTCAGTTTCAAAGGGTTAAGGGAACCCTGCTGTTTTGCTACAGGTTTACTGAATATTTACAAAGAACCAACTTAAAAACAGTTCGTAACACAGGAAAATTTGAAAGCTTAAACATGCGAGTGATATTAGAAAAAGAGAGTTGAAAAGAGATATTTGGTGTTGCTGTGGCTCAAATCTGACCAAATGCAAATAGTGGTTGACCAAGCATTATAAGTTCTGGTTTGGCTCATACCCATAACAAAATGTTGTCTAACAATTCAACTCTGTTTTAAAAGTCAGTGGTTTAGTTATTTATGAAAACCACCAACGTTCACCTCTTCAATTCTGCTTAGAAATATCTACTGGATATTAAATGAGTTAACGATCTACAACATATAAAATTATATTTATAGAAATTAACCACTTAAGTCTATCTGAATGACTATAGTCATCCAGGTAGACAGCACTGTGGGCTATCTGGATGTGCATTTCTCGTCCAGTGTTATAAAAGTGGGGCTGCACGACCTCTATTTTTACCCAGCAGCTCTTCCGTAGCGGTGATTGGGGAACGGAATCGTGGGTTCCCTGAACCAATCGCAGTGCCTGGAGTGAATGGACTCGACTCCGATCAGGGGCCATGTCCATTGATAAAGACACAACATAAGTAAAAAAAAAAAAATGAAATACTTCCTGGAAAATTGCATACACCAAGCATTTTTAATAATAAAAATAATACAATGGGCCTGATTCACAAAGCGGTGATAACTCAGTTATTACGCCTAAAAGACTTTAGGTGTGATAACCTTTGCACTAGCAGAGTTATCACCGCTTTGTGCTGCTGATCGCACGAAGCTCCCGCGCACAAAGTTTTGCGCTGGCAAACGCGCAGGCACGCGCGCAAAGTCCCATAGGGCTTAATGAACGCTGCGCGATTGCGGGCGCAAAACTTTTTCTTTTAGAGATCACACCTAAACTAAGTTTAGGCGTGATAAAGGGCTTTTCACAGGCGTGCAAAGTGTTTGCACCGCTTTGTAAATCAGGCCCAATGAATCCTCTCCAAAGACCCCTTTCCCCATTACCAAACAATCACATCACATTTAAAAAAAAAAATAATAGTTGCCCCAGGGACTAATTTTGTCATGAGGGTATATTACTGGTATTTTAGTCCATAAGGCCTTGCAATTGACCGGACACAAAAAAAACAAAAACCCAAAACAGAAAAATACACCTTTATTTCCAAATATTTTACTGCCACAATACATTTTACACGTAACATACTTTAACCACTTGCCGACCAGGGGATTTTACACTGATCGGTGCTGCGTGGGCTCTACAGCCCGCAGCACCGATCAGGAGTGCAGCAGGGCGATCAGACTACCCCCCTTTTTTCCCCACTAGGGGGATGTCCTGCTGGGGGGGTCTGATCGCCGCCGGCTGCAGTTGCTTAGCGGGGGGGGCTCTTCAAAGCCCCCCTCCGCAGCGCTTTCCGCCCTCTCGCCAGCTCCCTCCCTCTCCCTTCCCCTGTGTGCTGCGCAGGACGGATTTCCGCCCTGCGCATTGAAGGATAGGCTTCAGCCTATCATATGCCGGCGATCCCCGGCCAATCAGAGGCCGAGGATCGCCGATCTGCCTTACGACGCTGCTGCGCAGCAGCGCCGTATGATGTAAACAGCGGGGATTTCTTCCCCGCCTGTTTACATTTTGCCGGCGAGCCGCCATCGGCGGCTCTCCGGCTGTTCACGGAGACACCCTCCGTGAACTGACATGGAAAGGCCGCTCGATCGAGCGGCCGTTTCCATGGTAACCCGCAGACGACCAGTTTACGCCAATCGGCGTTAGCTGGTCGTCAAGAGGTTAAATGATGTTAAAGCTGGGACAAATGGAAAAATAAAATGGGTGGGTTTCTTTATAGTAGCATTGCTTATTTTAAAACTATAGAGAATGTAATTGGAGAAAGTGTATTTTTTTCTTCTCGATTTGCCTATAAAATGCATACGTATATGTAAGCAGTTGGTGACTTAGGCACAGGGCGAAGCAGAATGACGGTTCTACTTCCTGGTGGTATTAAATACTATTCCCCCTCTGAGTTGAAGCAACTCAGAGGGAGATGTAATTCGGGGTCTGGGGATTGCCGGATCCCCAAATTACTCTTGCGCTTTGAGGGCGCTTGTCGCTGAGCATCGTAGTTACCTGCTTCACTTCATAGAGTAAGAAGCAGGACGACTTGTGATCAGGCCAGCTCAGCTATAGCGCAGGACAGCCAGATGCATTGCTGAATTCGTAGTCAGACAAGAGCTTAGTAGATTATCTGGTTCAAGAAAGGGTTCCCATTCATCACCTATATGAGAAAGTCAGAGAGGAACGATAAAGAGGTACAACAACTAATTTTGCCATTAATATAGGTCATTAGAGATGGCTCGAACCTCC
Organism: Hyperolius riggenbachi; assembly: GCF_040937935.1. Taxonomy (NCBI): domain Eukaryota; kingdom Metazoa; phylum Chordata; class Amphibia; order Anura; family Hyperoliidae; genus Hyperolius; species Hyperolius riggenbachi. The sequence goes on along the minus strand of NC_090655.1, from coordinate 97,936,348 downwards.
GATTTTCGGTTCGCGAACCTCGAATGCGAACTTTCCGCAAAAAGTTTGGTTTGCGCAAACTTTTCAAACCACAATAGATTTCAATGGGGAGGCCAACTTTGAAAACTAGAAACATTTATGCTGGCCACAAAAGTGATGGAAAATATGTTTCAAGGGGTCTAACATCTGAGTTTTTGCATGGCGGAGTGGGATCCACGCCAAAAGTCCCAGGGGAAAATCTGGATATGACGCACAGCAGCGTTTTAAGGGCAAAAATCACATTGCATGCTAAATTAGAGGTCTGAAGTGCTTTAAACATCTTGCATGTCTATACATCACTCAGGTAGTGTAATTAGTGTACTGCTTCACACTGACAGACCAAACTCACTGTGTAACGCACTGCAAACAGCTGTTTGTGTAGTGACAGCCATGCTGGACTGGTGCGCACCATGGTGAGATTGCTCTTCCTCAGTGATATCAGGTAATGTCTGACTGCCTTATCAACTTTCAATGGTTCTTTCTCTACCATTGTTAAAGCTTACATCTATTTTTTAAAATTACTTTTTCTGCTGGCTGTTCAGTACCTTTAATGAGAATCTGTTATGGAGGGCAAGTCTACCATTCATTCAACTGTGTGACTGATAAACAAGTTTCCATATTACTTTCTCAGTACCATGGTGACCACGGGTAATGGCCAGGGAATCAGAGTTCGATTCCGGTCCAGAGTGGGAGCTTGAGAAACGGCTACCACCACCACACATCCAAGGAATGCAGCAGGCACACTGTGGTCAAAGGAGCAGGACCGGCTACCACCACACATCCAAGGAAGGCAGCAGGCATGGCATGCAAGTCCCGACTCAGGGAGGTAGTGACGAAAAATAACAATACAGAAGGACTTTCGAGGCCCTGCTGTATATGAGACGAATCAACTTTAAATCCTTTAACGAGAATCTGTTATGGAGGGCAAGTCTGCCATCCATTTAAGTGAAAGGTATGCACTGACTGCCAGGTATAATACAATGTGCAGTCACAGATGGAGTGAAAGGTATGTAGTGACTGCAAACAGCTGTTTGTGTAGTAACGGCCGTGCTGGACTTGTGCGCACCATGACGAGAAGGCAGGTGATGGCGGCTTTCAAGCCCATATGGTCGCCAGGCTGAGGTAGCTCAATTACAGAACAGTGACTGTCCAGCTGATCAAATTTGGTGTGTGCACAATGAAGCAACAACCTTATTATCTTGAGTGTGCCCCCCTGAGAGACACTCATATAGCCGTCGGTTATTGCTTCATTGTGATACGCAAGCCCCTTCACCGCGGCAAGGTAACAATCACGAAGGGTGATTGACACATGTACATGCCTTTTGTTTTGTTGTTGCAGCTGCAGTGCAGCCAGAAAAATTAGGCAGGCATGTACACGCAACAGAAAAATTATTATAGCGGCCGCTGCTAAAAATTCAGTAATCTGCCTGGAGTCCTGGACCCTGTTGGTGGTGATCGAGAAGGCAGTCAAGCGGCCTGCAGGCAGAGATGCTGTGTGGGGAGTGACTTAGTCTTGGGGAAGGCAGAGATGCTGTGTGTGGGGACTGACTTAGTCTTCAGGCAGGCCTGACCATGCTTTGCAGACCATGTGGTCAGATGGACCCTTGGCCCAACGCTGTGTGCCAGAGATGACACCACTTGTCTTTCAACATCATGGTACAGTTTGGGTATCACCTTTTTTAAGAAATAATTGCGGCCTGGTATCTTCCACTGCGGTGTGTGGCTTTGCTTTTGTGTGCTGATTTTCCTCAGGTGGTCATCCCATTGCAGTTTGTGCTTTGTCATCATGTGCCTTCATAAGGAAGTTGTCCCTACGCGAGTCTTTCCACGGCTCATTTTTTGGTGGCAGAGAGTACAGATAGTATTGCAGAGGCGTAGCTAGGGCTTTCAGCGCCCGGGGACAAAAACAGTTTATGCGCCCCCCCCCCTCACCCATGGTGGCAAACAGCAAAAAGGGGCGTGGCCCCGCATCCGAATGTGAGCGTGGTCATCGGTGCTGCTTTGCAAATACAAAATAATATAGTAGAAAATTACACTATGACTATGGTAGGATTAGAGTGTGAGCTCCTCTGAGGACAGTCTGTGACATGGCTATGTACTCTGTAAAGTGCTGCAGAAGACGTCAGTGCTATATAAATACATAATAATATGGTAGGACATTAGACTATGACTATGGTGGGATTAGATTGTGAGCTCCTCTGAGGACAGTCAGTGACATGACTATGTACTCTGTAAAGTGCTGCAGAAGACGTCAGTGCTATATAAATACATAATAATATGGTAGGACATTAGACTATGACTATGGTGGGATTAGATTGTGAGCTCCTCTGAGGACAGTCAGTGACATGACTATGTACTCTGTAAAGTGCTGCAGAAGACGTCAGTGCTATAGATACAGAGAGATGACAGAGAACATTTATAATCACGCTCTTGTCCTGTCGGACTCAAAGCGTCAGAGCTGCAGCCACTGGGACGCGTTCTATAGGTCTCCTACTTAACAGGTGCAGGCTTACTGAACAGGAGGAGCGAAGATTTATTTGAACCCAGGTCTCCTATGTTAGAGGCAGAGTCCCAAGTACTGTATCCAGCCACTTGACAGGGCTTTTCCCCTTCCCTATCGCCCCCCCCCCCCCCCCCCCAAAAAAAAAAATACTGTGATAATGGCTTGCTGAATGTGCAATAAAATGCTAAAAGCTTTAAGCCTGAAGAGTCAGTCAAAGAAAGGGAATGTATGTACAGTATGTGTATATGATATACATACATTCTGTGATTCCTTCCCTGACCCCTGTCCCCGACCCTGCAGGCTTCTTCAAGCATTTAGCAATTTATCACACAAGTACAGTATTTTATGGACCATGAGACCCTCCCAGCTACAGTAATTCCCCCCCCCCCCAATAACAGAATAACAGTAACCCTCCCAGCTACAGTAATCCCCCCCATAACAGTAACCCTCCCAGCTACAGTAACCCCCCATAACAGTAACCCTCCCAGCTACAGTAACCCCCCATAACAGTAACCCTCCCAGCTACAGTAACCCACCATAACAGTAACCCTCCCAGCTACAGTAACCCACCATAACAGTAACCGTCCCAGCTACAGTAACCCCCCATAACAGTAACCCTCCCAGCTACAGTACCCCCCCCCCCCCCCATAACAGCAACCCTCCCAGCTACAGTAACCCCCCATAACAGTAACCCTCCCAGCTACAGTACCCCCCCCCCCCATAACAGTAACCCTCCCAGCTACAGTAACCCCCCCCCCCCCCACAACAGTAACCCTCCCAGCTACAGTAATCATCCCCCCCCCCATAACCCTCCCAATAACAGTAATTTGCCCCCCCCCCAATAACAGTAATCCCCTCCAATAACAGTAACCCTCCCAATAACAGTAATCCCCTGCCCCCACCACCAGTAACACACCTGCTCCACCATAAACACAGAGTAATATACAGTGCAAATATCCTAACTCCTTACCAGCAGTGAAGGAGTTAATGAAGAAAGCCTGGGCTGAAGTAAGAGGTGAATCTCTGCGGAGTCATGAGGAGGAAACAGAACACCAGAGCAGCACGGCTTCCACAAAGGAATGCCTGGCATGTGTACAGAGAGAGTCCCTGTCCTGTTCTGGCTGCAGTGGCATTCCTATTCAAGCCACCCGCGCTAGGCAGCATGTGACAGCAGCATCACCATGATTGCTACTGGGGAAGAGAGAAGAGGCAGCATAGAGGCGGAAGAGGAAAGAGAGAGACTCTTGGGGAGAGATGGGAGTCGGCTCTCCACCAATCAGGCACCTGTATGCTCGTGCCAGTCCGATCTTCAGCACTCCAGCCCCAGCGTGATCCATTCCAGCCAGACCTCCAGCACTGACTCAAACTTCCTGGGGCTCCAGTGACCTCATCCTGCATCCTGCGTGCACAGACAGCACTAATGACGTGCGCTGGCACCGCACGCAGACTCTCAGGCAGAGAGAAGATTTAAAAAAACAAAACAATGCGGCAGGGCGCCCTTAGGGAGGCAGCGCCCGGGGGCACATGTCCTACCCCGCCCCCACCAAGCTACGCCCCTGGAGTTCTGGTATGGCCACAAAGACTCCAAGGGGGAAGATGGACATGAAGCAGTTGTTATTGCATATAGAAGAAGAGGCTGCAAGTAGAAAAAGTGGGTTGCAAATGGGGAGGAAAATATGGAAGAGGAGAGCTGCTACTAGTGATGGTGTATGAACTTGGCATACCAAATTGAGAACACCCAAATACTGCCTGAAGACCACACTTTAGAAACAAACAAGTAGACAGGGTCAGGGGGAGTTCACTACCTGCACTTCACGGCTCGTTTCAAATGACTCCGATGCTTCTTCCTTTCAAAGATGGAAGAAGGAAGCATCAAAATCAGGTGAAACATGTCATGAAGTGCAGGTGGTGAACTTCCCCTGACCCGGTCTGTTAGTTCAGTAATGAATTGGAAGTTTGGTATTCAGGAAGTATTTGGATGTTCCAAATTCATTAACCACTTCCCGACCGCCTAACGCACAGAGGCGGCCGGGAAGTGGACCCCACAAGGACCAGCTCATGCCCAAAGGCGGCGGTCCTTGTAGGGGCATGGGCGGAGCGATCGCGTCATCCGTGACGCGATCCTCCGCCTCCGCCTGGTGCCGCTCACCCGCCGCAACATCCCGCCGGCCATACGGAAGCGCCGGCGGGATGTTAAGTCCGCGATCGCCGCATACAAAGTGTATAATACACTTTGTAATGTTTACAAAGTGTATAATACACTTTGTAATGTTTACAAAGTGTATTATACAGGCTGCCTCCTGCCCTGGTGGTCCCAGTTAGTGTTGGGCGAACAGTGTTCGCCACTGTTCGGGTTCTGCAGAACATCACCCTGTTCGGGTGATGTTCGAGTTCGGCCGAACACCTGACGGTGCTCGGCCAAACCGTTCGGCCATATGGCCGAACTAAGAGCGCATGGCCGAACGTTCCCCGAACGTTCGGCTAGCGCTGTGATTGGCCGAACGGGTCACGTGGTTCGGACCCGAACGCGCTCTGATTGGCCGAACTGTCACGTGGTTCGGGTAAATAAATACCCGAACCACGTCATATCTCCGCCATTTGTCTGTGGGTTTAGCTTTGGGTAGGCAGGCAGGGTAGTTCGCGCTCCAGCCACGCTAGCCAGGGTCCCCCCCAGTCATTGTGTGTCGCTGCTGGGAATAGTAGTACACCGCTCGCTCAGCATTCTGTTTACTGCCACTCTGTGTACCTCGCTCAGCCACACTATATAGCATTCTGTTTACTGCCACTCTGTGTCTGCTGGGAATAGTAGTACACCGCTTGCACAGCCACACTATATAGCATTCTGTTTACTGCCACTCTGTGTACCTCGCTCAGCCACACTATATAGCATTCTGTTTACTGCCACTCTGTGTCTGCTGGGAATAGTGGTACACCGCTCGCTCAGCCACACTATATAGCATTCTGTTCACTGTTCTGTGTCTGCTTGGAATAGTGGTACACCGCTCGTTCAGCCACACTATATAGCATTCTGTGTACTGTTCTGTGTCTGCTGGGAACAGTAGTACACCGCTCGTTCAGCCACACTATATAGCATTCTGTGTACTGTTCTGTGTCTGCTGGGAACAGTAGTACACCGCTCGCTCAGCCACACTATATAGCATTCTGTTCACTGTTCTGTGTCTGCTGGGAATAGTGGTACACCGCTCGCTCAGCCACACTATATAGCATTCTGTTCACTGTTCTGTGTCTGCTGGGAATAGTGGTACACCGCTCGCTCAGCCACACTATATAGCATTCTGTTCACTGTTCTGTGTCTGCTGGGAATAGTGGTACACCGCTCGCTCAGCCACACTATATAGCATTCTGTTCACTGTTCTGTGTCTGCTGGGAATAGTGGTACACCGCTCGCTCAGCCACACTATATAGCATTCTGTTTACTGTTCTGTGTCTGCTGGGAATAGTGGTACACCGCTCGCTCAGCCACACTATATAGCATTCTGTTCACTGTTCTGTGTCTGCTGGGAATAGTGGTACACCGCTCGCTCAGCCACACTATATAGCATTCTGTTCACTGTTCTGTGTCTGCTGGGAACAGTAGTACACCGCTCGTTCAGCCACACTATATAGCATTCTGTGTACTGTTCTGTGTCTGCTGGGAACAGTAGTACACCGCTCGTTCAGCCACACTATATAGCATTCTGTGTACTGTTCTGTGTCTGCTGGGAACAGTAGTACACCGCTCGTTCAGCCACACTATATAGCATTCTGTTCACTGTTCTGTGTCTGCTGGGAATAGTGGTACACCGCTCGCTCAGCCACACTATATAGCATTCTGTTCACTGTTCTGTGTCTGCTGGGAATAGTGGTACACCGCTCACCCGTCACTGTATAGCATTGTGCTCTGTGTCGCTGCTGGGAATAGTGGTACTGTATAGCATTTCTGTACTGCCACTGTACTGCTGCCAGTCAGCGTGTACTGTAAGGATAAGTGAAATGAGGAAGAAATCCGGTGAAAGAGGGAGGGGCAAGGGAAGAGGTGTTTCCCCTGACGGTTCACGTACAGGCCACAGGGGAGCACCCAAGAAAACCCACTCAATACCACCCATGTTGTCCAGGACAACAACCCTCACAAATCCAAAAGAACAGGACCAGATAATTACTTGGATGACCTCTCAAGCGTCCAGCAGTGGGTTAAGCAGCACCAGCACATCACGCACGAGGTCCGAGTCCTCAGCCAGTTACAAGGAGCCAGTGGGCACAAAGCTGACACAACCGGCAGCGACACCACGCACACAACTGCCAGATAACCAGTCCGATGAATTACCTCAGGACACAATGGGGTATTCGCAGGAGCTATTCCCAGCCCAACAAACTTCCACCTTTCAAAGGTCAATGGAGGAACAGCCAGAAATGTTGTGCCTGGATTCACAACCGTTAACTGTGGGAAATGTACCGCGCACTGAAATACGAGGCGAGTCCGAAGAGGACTCGGAAACCCAAATCCCAGAGCAATTTGGGCAGGAGGGGTTGCAATTGCAGGAGGTCGGCCGACAAGATCTGGAAGACGACGTTGGAGTGTGCTGCGCAGAGGTTGTTGTGGGGAGCTCTACTCCACGGCGGTGGCCCACAATGACATATGACGAGTTTGAGGAGATGGAAGAGGAGGGTATGGACAATGTGGACAGAGACCCAGATTTTGTTTGTGAACGAGAACATCGCCGTCGTAGCAGCAGCACAGATGAGTCTGTTGAAGAACACACTGCTGCACGAGTTCGCCTTGTGCCACAAGGTAGGCGGCGCGCAATTTCAGGCACCACAAGCGTGGAAGTTCAAGTGAGAGGCAAAAGAGGAGCAAACAGAAATCGCCAGCAAGGAGGCAGGTGCTCCAAAGTCTGGGCTTTCTTTGAAGACTGCACTGAGGATGTTACCATGGCGATTTGCAAGGTGTGCAAGACCCGCCTGAGCAGGGGGAAAAATATTAACAACCTCTCCACCACCAGCATGAGCCGTCACATGCTATCCAAACATCCCACTCTTTGGGCAAACGCGTCAGGACAGGGTACCAGAAACAACACTGCCTCCCTTGGGTTCACCAGACCCGCCTCAGCAGCAGCAGTAGCCCAGCCATTGCGTGGTTCACAACATTCACAAACATCAGACGACGCTGACACTGTCACTTTCCGGAGTAGTGCTCTTGAGGTCTCCCAGTGTTCATCAAACACAACAACCAACAGCCCTTCCGTGTGCAGCGCTACGGTTCAGTTGTCTGTGTCGGAGATGTTTGAGCGCAAGAGGAAATTGCCAGCAAATGACCCCCGGGCCGTGGCAGTAACAGCCAGCATAGCCAAGCTTCTGGCCTGCGAAATGCTGCCATATCGATTGGTGGAGACAAACAGCTTCAAGGGCATGATGTCAGTGGCCATCCCACGTTACGTGGTTCCCAGCCGCTACCACTTTGCACGCTCTGCAGTGCCTGAGTTGCATGAGCACGTGGTCAGCAAAATAACCCGAAGCTTGAAGAATGCCGTTGCCTGCAAGGTTCACCTCACCACTGACACCTGGACGAGTGCGTTCGGCCAGGGTCGATACATCTCCCTTACCGCGCACTGGGGTGAACCTTGTGGAGCCTGGCAGCGATTCCTCACCTGCTACGGCACGGGTGTTGCCCACGCCACAAACAGCTGCACCGCCGTCCCTCCCACTGGATAACAGCAGCACCTACCTCTCTGACTCCTTCTCCTCCAACGCATCTCAAAGCTGTACCTCATCCGGAAACGCTAACCCAGCAGCAGTAGGATCGTGGAAGCAGTGCAGCACAGCTGTTGGCATGCGTCAGCAAGCGTTGCTGAAGCTAATCTGCCTTGGGGATAAGCAGCACACAGGGGAGGAAATTTGGAGGGGAATAAAGGAACAGACGGATTTGTGGCTGGCACCGCTGGACCTGAAACCGGGCATGGTTGTGTGTGATAATGGGAGTAATCTCATTCGCGCTTTAAGGTTGGCTAAGCTGACACACATCCCTTGCCTGGCGCACGTGATGAACCTAGTAGTTCAGCGGTTCCTGAGGACATACCCAGGCGTGCCCGATCTGCTGTTGAAGGTGCGTCGAGTGTCCAAACATTGTAGAAATTCCAGTACTGCTTCGGGGGCACTCGCCAAGATGCAGGAGCGCTTCAATCTCCCCCACCATCGCTTGCTGTGTGATGTCCCTACGCGCTGGAATTCTACGCTGCACATGCTAGCCCGCTTTTGCGAGCAGAAGAGTGCAGTGGTCCAGTACATGACGGCGCAGTACCGAGGCGCATCCGGCCAGCTGCCAAGCTTCTGTGGATCCGATTGGGCCAACATGTTGGACCTCTGCCAAGTCCTCCAAAATTTTGAGCAATCCACGTTGCTTGTGAGCAGTGACAACTCTTCAGTCAGCATTACCATACCACTGCTGTGTTTACTGAAGAGGTCGATGTTAAAAATCAAGGAAACAGCTGTCATGATGCAACTGGGGGAATCTGAAGGAGAAAACGATCAGCGTGATGGTACCAACATCAGGCCATCCGCCTCAGGGAACGCTGGCCCCAGCAGCTATGACGAAGAAGAGGAGGAGGAACAGCTGGAGTTGGAGCAGGAATTTCATGCCACCACTGACGAGGGCCAGAGCGGTGCACGTTGGACTTCCACAATTCAACGCGAATGGTCAGCAGAAGCAGACCAGGAGGAAGGTGACGACTATGATGCATCACAACAACTATCACAACGCTCACAAGAGGATGATGAGGATTCTGGTAGGACTCTGGCACACATGGCTCAATTCATGCTAGACTGCATTGAACGTGACCCACGCATTGTGCGCATTCTGGACAACACCAATTACTGGGTTTATACCCTTCTGGATCCACGGTACAAACACAATGTTCCAAAACTGCTTGAAGAAAGAGTCAGACAGGTCAAAATGGAAGAATACCAGCAGGCCCTTGTGGAGACTTTAGAGAGGAGATTGACATCCTCCCCCTCCTCTAGCCAGTTGTACGCAGACAGACTGACTTCCGCAAACCCAGGACGACCAGGAGGGCAGCAAACAACGCAAGCCGCAGCTAGTACCCAAAAGGGAATGGTATCGGCAGTGTCCTTGGAGTGGGAAAATTTTCTGACACCCATGCAGCCGCAGCCCACTGAACAGCAAGCGTGCAGATCCACCTCCAACACCGATCGCCTGGAGAAGATGGTCAAGGACTACATGTCAGATGGCGTAGCTGTGTCGAACCATCCATCTGCACCCTTCAACTATTGGGTATCGAAGCTAGACACCTGGCACGAACTGGCAATGTACGCAATAGAGGTGCTGGCTTGCCCGGCAGCCAGCGTTATGTCGGAACGCTGTTTCAGTGCTGCCGGAGGCATCGTCACAGATCGGCGTATCCGCCTCTCTACAGACAATGCAGACCGTCTGACTCAAATTAAAATGAATCAATCCTGGATTGGAAATGACTACGCAACACTCCAGGACCCCAACCAAGTAACATGACCAATGAACATCTGGGATGGTGTTGCGTTTCCGGGCCCTGTTTATTGAACCTCTCATCTGTATTACATTTATGACTGCATGGCGGCAAAAAGCATTGCTGCTATATCCGCACGCTTTTTGTCCACATGCAAGGCCTGGGTTGTTGTGTCTCACAAAGCGTGGCCTTCTCCTCCTGCGCCTGCTCCTGTTCCATCACGTCTGCTGCTGCTGGGTTAGCGTTGCCGCGTGGTCCCTGTTTATTGAACCACTTATCTTTATTACATTTATGACTGCATGGCGGTACAAAGCATGCTATCCGCACGCTTCTTGCCCTCATGCAAGGCCTGGGTTGTTGTGTCTCACAAAGCGTGGCCTTCTCCTCCTGCGCCTCCTCCTGTTCCATCACGTCTGCTGCTGCTGGGTTAGCGTTGCCGCGTGGTCCCTGTTTATTGAACCACTTATCTTTATTACATTTATGACTGCATGGCCGTACAAAGCCTGCTATCCGCACGCTTCTTGCCCTCATGCAAGGCCTGGGTTGTTGTGTCTCACAAAGCGTGGCCTTCTCCTCCTGCGCCTGCTCCTGTTCCATCACGTCTGCTGCTGCTGGGTTAGCGTTGCCGCGTGGTCCCTGTTTATTGAACCACTTATCTTTATTACATTTATGACTGCATGGCGGTACAAAGCCTGCTATCCGCACGCTTCTTGCCCTCATGCAAGGCCTGGGTTGTTGTGTCTCACAAAGCGTGGCCTTCTCCTCCTGCGCCTGCTCCTGTTCCATCACGTCTGCTGCTGCTGGGTTAGCGTTGCCGCGTGGTCCCTGTTTATTGAACCACTTATCTTTATTACATTTATGACTGCATGGCGGTACAAAGCCTGCTATCCGCACGCTTCTTGCCCTCATGCAAGGCCGGGGTTGTTGTGTCTCACAAAGCGTGGCCTTCTTCTCCTCCTGCGCCACCCTCCTCCTGTTCCATCACGTGTGCTGCTGCTGGGTTAGCGTTACCGGTCCCTTTTCCTGGAACCTCTTATATGTATTACATTTATGACTGCATGCCGACAAAAAACATGTTACCTGTGCAAAGAAAACAGACATTTCCCGCATTTAAAAGACAGTTTTCCCTTTGAAACTTTAAAATCGATTTTCTCAAAAACTATAAGCTCTTTTTGCTAATTTTTTTTTCCTCTTGTACCCACTCCCAAGGTGCACATACCCTGCAAATTTGGGGTATGTAGCATGTAAGGAGGCTTTACAAACCACAAAAGTTTGGGTCCCCATTGACTTCCATTATGTTCGGAGTTCGGGTCGAACACCCGAACATCGCGGCCATGTTCGGCCTGTTCGGCCCGAACCCGAACATCTAGATGTTCGCCCAACACTAGTCCCAGTGTCCGAGGGACCACCAGGGCAGGCTGCAGCCACCCTAGTCTGCACCCAAGCACACTGATTTCCCCCCTCCCCGCCCCAGATCGCCCACAGCACCCAACAGGACCCCCCCTGCCCACCCCCAGACCCCTGTTTGCACCCAATCACCCCCCTAATCACCCATCAATCACTCCCTGTCACTATCTGTCAACGCCTCAGATTCTCCCCAGACCCCCCCCCCCCCCCCCAGACCCCCCCCTTCCCCTGTGTACTGTATGCATCTATCCCCCTGATCACCTGTTAATCACCCGTCAATCACCCGTCAATCACCCATCAATCACCCCCTGTCACTGTCACCCATCAATCAGCCCCTAACCTGCCCCTTGCGGGCAATCTGATCACCCACCCAAACCAATAAATCGCCCGCAGATCCAACATCAGATCACCACCCAAGCGCAGTGTTTACATCTATTCTCTACCCTAAACACCCACTAATTACCCATCAATCACCGCCTATCACCATCTGTCACTGTTACCCATCAGATTAGACCCTAATCTGCCCCTTGCGCGCACCCAATCACCCGCCCACACGCTCAGATTGCACTCAGACCCCCCCCTTATCAATTTGCCAGCGCATTACTTACATCTGTTCTTCCCTGTAATAACCCACTGATCACCTGTCAATCACCTGTCAATCACCCCCTGTCACTGCCACCCATCAATCACCCCCTGTCACTGCCACCCATCAATCAGCCTCTAACCTGCCCCTTGCGGGCAATCTGATCACCCACCCACACCAATAGATCGCCCGCAGATCCGACGTCCGATCACCTCCCAAGTGCAGTGTTTACATCTATTCTCTACCCTAAACACCCACTAATTACCCATCAATCACCCCCTATCACCACCTGTCACTGTTACCCATCAGATCAGACCCTAATCTGCCTCTTGCGGGCACCCAATCACCCGCCTACACGCTCAGATTGCCCTTAGACCCCCCCTTATCAATTCGCCAGTGCAATATTTACATCTGTTCTCCCCTGTAATAACCCACAAATTACCTGTCAATCACCTGTCAATCACCTATCAATCACCCATCAATCACCCCCTGTCACTGCCACCCATCAATCACCCCATCACTGCCACCCATCAATCAGCCCCTAACCTGCCCCTTGCGGGCAATCTGATCACCCACCCACACCAATAGATCGCCCGCAGATCCGACGTCCGATCACCTCCCAAGTGCAGTGTTTACATATATTCTCTACCCTAAACACCCACTAATTACCCATCAATCACCCCCTATCACCACCTGTCACTGTTACTCATCAGATCAGACCCTAATCTGCCTCTTGCGGGCACCCAATCACCCGCCTACACGCTCAGATTGCCCTTAGACCCCCCCTTATCAATTCGCCAGTGCAATATTTACATCTGTTCTCCCCTGTAATAACCCACTAATTACCTGTCAATCACCTATCAATCACCCATCAATCACCCCCTGTCACTGCCACCCATCAATCACCCCCTGTCACTGCCACCCATCAATCAGCCCCTAACCTGCCCCTTGCGGGTAATCTGATCACCCACCCACACCAATAGATCGCCCGCAGATCCGACTACCGATCACCTCCCAAGTGCAGTGTTTACATCTGTTCTCCACCCTAAACACATACTAATTACCTATCAATCACCCATCAATCACCCCCTATCACCACCTGTCACCGTTACCCATCAGATCAGACCCTAATCTGCCCCTTGCGGGCACCCAATCACCCGCCTACACGCTCAGATTGCCCTCAGACCCCCCCTTATCAATTCGCCAGTGCAATATTTACATCGGTGCTTCCCTGTAATAACCCACTGATCACCTGTCAATCACCTGTCAATCACCCATCAATCACCCCCTGTCACTGCCACCCATCAATCACCCCCTGTCACTGCCACCCATCAATCAGCCCCTAACCTGCCCCTTGCGGGCAATCTGATCACCCACCCACACCAATAGATCGCCCGCAGATCCGACGTCCGATCACCTCCCAAGTGCAGTGTTTACATCTGTTCTCCACCCTAAACACCCACTAATTACCTATCAATCACCCCCTGTCACTAATTACTTATACACACTGCACCACAGTTCCAAAAGAAACGTAAAGTCAAATGTTCACCAATCCCTGGGATCGCTGCAGAGAGTCCAATTAGGGGTATAAATTTGTATAGTTACTGCTGCGCTCTCCAGACCTGCAAAGAAATCAGACTCCTCACAGGGTAATACTATTCAGTATTCAGTGCGGAGCTAACGTCTGACGTCGTTGCGTGCACCAGGAAGCGAAAGGACCGGCTGGTCGTGAGCATCTAGCGCGGACGAGGATTAGACCCTGCGGCTGAGAGGGGGACCAGGAGCGGAACACCGCGGAAGCCCTCCCTCGAGTGCATAGACCCAGCGGATGGGCAGTGGCAAGAATCTTTGTATATGCCGATTACACTCCGGGACGCGTAAGTGCAATTTTTATATGCGCCCAGAGGCTGATTGTACAGGATCACGCTATGTACCTTTTTATGTTTTTCTATTGAGATTACTTCATTGGATTAAAAGAAGATTCGTTTTTAAACAACAGTTCGTGGTTCTGATTGGCAACTAACCCTAAGTGTTTTATCCACCTGCAAGCGGAGGTGGGCAGCATCTGGTGAGCCTTTAGGCATATACCTCTTTGGGGATTCACATTGAGTAAACACGGAGTGAGATTGCTGGCACAGAGGTTTTTTTCCTATGCACTGGTCTTCTGCTGAAGTAGTCACTAGGATTGGAACTTTTTACATTGTCTGAATAGTATTACCCTATGTGGAGTCTGATTTCTTTGCAGGTCTGGAGAGCGCAGCAGTAACTATACAAATGTACACCCCCTGTCACTGCTACCTATCAGATTAGACCCCTATCTGCCCCTAGGGCACTCAATCACCCGCCCACACCCTCAGAATGCCCTCAGACCCCAGTCCTGATCACCTCGCCAGTGCATTGCTTGCATCTATTCCCCCCTCTAATCACACCTTGAGACACCCATCAATCACCTCCTGTCACCCCCTAGCACACCTACCCATCAGATCAGGCCCTAATTTGCCCCGTGTGGGCTCCTGATCACTCGGCCAAACCCTCAGATCCCCCTCAGACCCCCTTCCGATCACCTCCCCAGTGCATTGATTGCATCTATTTTTCCCTCTAACCACCCCCTGAGACACCCATCAATCACCTCCTGTCACCCCCCTAGCACTCCTATCCATCAGATCAGGCCCAATACAACCTGTCATCTAAAAGGCCACCCTGCTTATGACCGGTTCCACAAAATTCGCCCCCTCATAGACCACCTGTCATCAAAATTTGCAGATGCTTATACCCCTGAACAGTCATTTTGAGACATTTGGTTTCCAGACTACTCACAGTTTTGGGCCCGTAAAATGCCAGGGCGGTATAGGAACCCCACAAGTGACCCCATTTTAGAAAAAAAGACACCCCAAGGTATTCTGTTAGGTGTATGACGAGTTCATAGAAGATTTTATTTTTTGTCAAAAGTTAGCGGAAATTGATTTTTATTGTTTTTTTTTTCACAAAGTGTCATTTTTCACTAACTTGTGACAAAAAATAAAATCTTCTATGAACTCGCCATACACCAAACGGAATACCTTGGGGTGTCTTCTTTCTAAAATGGGGTCACTTGTGGGGTTCCTATACTGCCCTGGCATTTTAGGGGCCCTAAACCGCGAGGAGTAGTCTAGAAAACAAATGCCTCAAAATGACCTGTGAATAGGACGTTGGGCCCCTTAGCGCACCTAGGCTGCAAAAAAGTGTCACATGTGGTACCGCCGTACTCATTCTCTCTGTAAATGGACAATTGTGTGTAAAAAAACAAACAAAACAATTGTCATTTACAGAGATATTTCTCCCACTCAGCATGGGTATGTGTAAAAATACACCCCAAACACATTATACTACTTCTCCTGAGTACGGTGGTACCACATGTGTGGCACTTTTTTACACCCTAAGTATGCTAAGGGGCCCAAAGTCCAATGAGTACCTTTAGGATTTCACAGGTCATTTTGCGACATTTGGTTTCAAGACTACTCCTCACGGTTTAGGGCCCCTAAAATGCCAGGGCAGTATAGGAACCCCACAAATGACCCCATTCTAGAGAGAAGACACCCAAAGGTATTCCGTTAGGAGTATGGCGAGTTCATAGAAGATTTTATTTTTTGTCACAAGTTAGCGGAAAATGACACTTTGTGAAAAAAAACAATTAAAATCAATTTCTGCTAACTTGTGACAAAAAAATAAAAACTTCTATGAACTCACCATACTCCTAACGGAATACCTTGGGGTGTCTTCTTTCTAAAATGGGGTCATTTGTGGGGTTCCTATACTGCCCTGGCATTTTAGGGGCCCTAAACCGTGAGGAGTAGTCTTGAAACAAAAATGACCTGTGAAATCCTAAAGGTACTCATTGGACTTTGGGCCCCTTAGCGCAGTTAGGGTGCAAAAAAGTGCCACACATGTGGTATTGCCGTACTCAGGAGAAGTAATGTGTTTTGAGGTGTATTTTTACACATACCCATGCTGGGTGGGAGAAATACCTCTGTAAATGATAATCTTTTGATTTTTTTTACACACAATTGTCCATTTACAGAGTTATTTCTCCCACCCAGCATGGGTATGTGTAAAAATGCACCCCAAAACACATTGTACTACTTCTCCCGAGTACGGCGATTCCACATGTGTGGCCCAAAGTCCAATGAGTACCTTTAGGATTTCACAGGTCATTTTGAGAAATTTTGTTTCAAGACTACGCCTCACGGTTTAGGGCCCCTAAAATGCCAGGACAGTATAGGAACCCCACAAATGAATCCATTTTAGAAAGAAGACACCCCAAGGTATTCTGTTAGTAGTACGGTGAGTTCATAGAAGATTTTATTTTTTGTCACAAGTTAGCGGAAATTGATTTTTATTGGTTTTTTTCACAAAGTGTCATTTTCCGCTAACTTGTGACAAAAAATAAAATCTTCTATGAACTCACCGTACTACTAACGGAATACCTTGGGGTGTCTTCTTTCTAAAATGGGGTCATTTGTGGGGTTCCTATACTGTCCTGGCATTTTAGGGGCCCTAAACCGTGAGGAGTAGTCTTGAAAACAAATGTCTGAAAATGACCTGTGAAATCCTAAAGGTACTCATTGGACTTTGGGCCCCTGAGCGCAGTTAGGGTGCAAAAAAGTGCCACACATGTGGTATCGCCGTACTCAGGAGAAGTAGTATAATGTGTTTTGGGGTGTATTTTTACACATACCCATGCTGAGTGGGAGAAAGATCTCTGTAAATGGACAATTGTGTGTAAAAAAAATTAAAAAATTGTCATTTACAGAGATATTTCTCCCACCCAGCATCGGTATGTGTAAAAATACACCCCAAAACCCATTATACTACTTCTACTGAGTACGGCAATACCACATGTGTGGCACTTTTTTGCACCCTTACTGCGCTAAGTGGCCCAAAGTCCAATGAGCACCTTTAGGCTTTACAGGGGTGCTTACAAATTAGCACCCCCAAAATGTGAGGACAGTAAACACACCCCACAAATGACCCCATTTTGGAAAGTAGACACTTCAAGGTATTCAGAGAGGGGCATGGTGAGTCCATGGCAGATTTCATTTTTTTTTTGGTGCAAGTTAGAAGAAATGGAAACTTTTTTTTTTTTTTTTTGTCACAAAGTGTCATTTTCCGCTTACTTGTGACAAAAAATAATATCTTCTATGAACTCACTATGCCTCTCAGTGAATACTTTGGGATGTCTTCTTTCCAAAATGGGGTCATTTGGGGGGTATTTATACTATCCTGGAATTCTAGCCCCTCATGAAACATGACAGGCAGTCAGAAAAGTCATAGATGCTTGAAAACGGGAAAATTCACTTTTTGCACCACAGTTTGTAAACGCTATAACTTTTACCCAAACCAATAAATATAGGCTGAATGGGTTTTTTTTTTATCAAAAACATGTTTGTCCACATTTTTCGCGCTGCATGTATACAGAAATTTTACTTTATTTGAAAAATGTCAGCACAAAAAGTTAAAAAAATCATTTTTTTGCCAAAATTCATGTCTTTTTTGATGAATATAATAAAAAGTAAACATCGCAGGAGCAATCAAATAGCACCAAAAGAAAGCTTTATTAGTGACAAGAAAAGGAGCTAAAATTCATTTAGGTGGTAGGTTGTATGAGCGAGCAATAAACCGTGAAAGCTGCAGTGGTCTGAATGGAAAAAAAGTGGCCGGTCCTTAAGGGGGGTAAAGCCCTAGGTCCTCAAGTGGTTAAAGGACTTACGAGGCGAAACGCCGAAAAAAGTTAATCACTTGCCTCATCTGTTAAGGCACGGAGGACGCCGTGCCGATCCGCCGGGTCCCCCCGCTTATTAGCCCCCCGGGCCGGCTGCCGACACCACGGCCCGGGTCGGGCTCTCTCGCCTCTCCCAAGATGGCAGCATCCTTTGCCCGCGGCTGTGCAGTCCGCATAGCCGCGAGTGCGGCTGCGCAGCTCTAGGGCCAACCCCTCCGTTCCACGCTCCGTTCCACGCCATGAAAAGATTAGCATAACAGGGGGCCACGTTCGAGCCCATCGCCGTCCCACGGACCTGTTCAAAGAAAACATCCTCAAAAAGAAAATAATTTTTGGTTAGAACAATATGTAGCAGAGACATCAAAAATTTACATTGACAATCATCATAATCAGAGCGAGTCTGGAGGATATGTTGTATTACCTCCATCCCCTCTTGATGGGGGATAGAGGTATACAAACTCTCCACGTCCATAGTTACCATCAGTGGATTACTACCCAAAGATGATTGTTCTTTCAACAGATCCAGAAACATTCCTGTATCTCTTACATATGAGATTTTTTCGAAACATTAGATTGAAAAGTTTTTTTGCCCAACTTCCATCTCGGGAAAATCCTGCTCCTACTGAGCTCCCTCATTCTGTTATGCTAATCTTTTCATGGAGGCGTATGAGGAGGCCTTCGTATACACACATCCGCTTTTTCAAAATTATGCGAAGATGTGGATAAGGTATATTGACGACATATTTTTGTTGTGGGGGGGGGGCACGTTCGAGCCTAGATGCCTTCATTTCGGACCTACATTCCAGGTACCCGATAATTAAATTAACATCACACTGTAGCTATGAATGTATAGATTTTCTTGATGTGAGGGTTAGATGGGAGGATGGTGTATTTCAGACTGACCTTTTTAGAAAATCCACAGATAGGAATTCTATTTTGCATTTTGATTCCTTCCATCCTTTATCTTTAAAAAGTGCGATCCCAAAATCCCAGATTTTGAGGGTAGAAAGAATTGTATCAGCATCTACCACCTGTGAGGTACGTGTGGAAGAATTGAGGGATAGATTTAGGAGTAGGGGGTATCCAGAAGGAGTATTAAAAATAAAGAACAAAAGTCAGAAAGATAGGGTAAAGAAAAATGTAACAGGTAGAGTCCCGTTTGTTTCTAGGTTCAATACAGCGTCTAATCACATTAAAAGGATTATACAACAAAGGTGGTCCATCTTAAGAGAAGGCTTACCAAGAGTCCCTGAATTTAGGGACCCCCCCTGTTTTCTTTCAAAAGAGCACCCTCATTGAGGGATAGATTAGTAAGATCTGATATAGGCCCGCCCAAAGATAAGATCATAAGTAGAGGCAGAAGGGGGACTTTCCCATGTAGGGATTGTGTTCAGTGTGGTCATGTTCAGGGAGGGGATTCTGTTCTGCATCCTCTGAGTGGTAAGAGGTTCCCTTTAAAAGGTTTTTTTGATTGCAATTCAAGATATGTAGTTTATTGTATAAAATGTCCCTGTGGATTGTTATATGTGGGCCAGACCACTCAGAGGATAAAGGACAGGATCTCGGCCCATAAGTCTGCAATCAGAGGAAGGAAAATGGATCAGGCGGTGTCTGCACACTTTACAGAAAGATCACATGGGGTATCTACACTGAGATTTCAGGTTCTACAACAGATTCATCGCCCTAGAAGGGGTGGGGATAGAGTTAAATTATTGTTAAAGGCAAAGGCCTGGTGGATTAGGCATCTGGAAACAATGCACCCTAAAGGGTTAAATAGGGAATATGACCTTCTTCCTATTCTATAAATATGAATGTTTTCCTTGGAGGGATGTGTGGTTGATGGAGATGTTACCCCATCAGTGGCCATGTCTGCCAATTTTTTACCAAATAATTTTTATTGTCATATAGAATTTTACTTTTTCCTTTTTTTTGTAATTTTTTAGTAAAAACTTTTTCTTTTTATCCTTAGGTGGAACTGTAGGAGTTTCCTCACACCGGTATGCAGCAGGTTTGGGCAAGTGCGATTCTATTTTTTCCTTCTCCTCCCCATAGTTTGCCTAAATTGACTGTTATACATCTGGTCTGGTA
This sequence comes from Hyperolius riggenbachi, assembly GCF_040937935.1. Lineage (NCBI taxonomy): Eukaryota > Metazoa > Chordata > Amphibia > Anura > Hyperoliidae > Hyperolius > Hyperolius riggenbachi. The sequence goes on along the minus strand of NC_090655.1, from coordinate 97,916,498 downwards.
TAGATTTCTGTGATTATGTACCCAGATGACAGTATTTTCGAAGTACATATGATACTGTTGTTGTAAGAATTTTTTCCTTCAAAGAGTATCTTTTTTGACCACTAGATGGCGCCAAACGCGGAAGTGGCGCTGGAACGCATTATGTATCCATTGACGCGGCATGCCCGCGCCGATGGTTCAGATGACGTAGGAGGGAAGGACGGAGAGTCGGAGGTTAGGCCTTGGAGCCGGAAGTCCGTGTTGAGCGGTGATATGCGCCGCTCGCATAGGCATGGCGTGTGAGACTGATGTTATATTCTTGCCCATCCAGGTATGTCATACTATGTGTGGGGATAGCTTGCAGTTCCCCATCAGGTCCACCAGTTTGGTGATTGGTAGAGAGGTGAGGGGAGGAGTATAAATAAGGTGCTTTTTGGGATAGTTTGGTATGCTATTCACTTGACAAAGAACGGTGTTCCCGTTCGAAACGGTGTCCGTTGTGTGGGCGGACCTGGCTGCAAGGGGGACATCTCCTACTGCCATGTAGGACCCCTTCCCTCTGCATGCATCTAAGAGCTTACTATACTAGAGCTATAATTACATCTTGAATATCACTGGATGTCTGGAGCTATGTTTTTTCACGGATGTCTGGAGTGAATAAAATCCTGCTTTCTTAAGAAACAGCCGGTGCTGGTCATCTTTCATTGGATTGCACAAAGATACACATGTAATGAGAAAGACATTGCTACACATGGAAGTGGAGCAACAAGAAAGTTGGCCCAGGAGTAGAAAAGTAATGCGGTCTTTGTATCTCTACTCACATGACAGACATTTGCAAAGAAAAATTATTTATAATGACGACATCACGTATTACAGTTGTGCAAGTAATGGCATAATCAACTTTTTTCAGCTTTATGAACAAACACAAAAGGAGTTTGGATCAGCACCCATCAAAATAGAGAGAAACGTGTGCCCAAGCTTGTAGCATTCCACACCACAGGAGCCGTTACTTCAGTAAATCCACTTGGAGCAGGCATGAACGATGAAAACAATCGTCTCTTTATTGATCACATCAGTTTAAAAGCAGCAGTATAACAACAACAGACCGCTGTTTCGAGCCACCATGCTCTTTATCAAGTTGTAAAAACTGCATTACACATAATCACCTACCACCACTCCTTATATACAATATCAGCACCAATCAGTGGTCAGCGTTTAAATATCCAATCACAGTGTACCAACAGTGAGGAGGACCTGATGGGGAACTGTGTAATACACCATGAATCACACCCCTCAGGCAAAAACCACTCCCACTCTTCACATATATTAGGAATAAAGATCCTTTAAAATCTCACCTGATATAAATGAGCAGTTGTCTCATCTCCCTAACATCTCCGTTGTGCATAGGAGAGACCTCAACCCTGCTGTGTAGCCAAAACGGACAAAAAACACTCACGCCGCCACCAGCCAATCAGCTGCCTTAGCTGCCCGCCTATAGTAGGTCTCCGTCTATTCAGACAGCGACCAATCCGCATTGCCCTGCATCTCAGCCAATGAATGATGCGTGCATCATGACACATCCAGACGCTGGCCAATGAGCGGCACATCAGTGCCCAAATTCAACTGGCCAATCGCGGGTCTCTATCTCCGCATAATGGACAAGCGCTCCAGAGGAGGACCACGCCTCCTCAAGACAAGCGCCAATGCGCAGGAAATAGGCGTGCTGGAGCGTCCTATTCGGAAGCTCAAACTCGGAAGCAATGTCCTATCTGCACGTAGGACAGCACCTCCTCTATCGGTTGCCCAAGCAACCATACACAACAATAATAAAGGCTCTCCACATGCACAGTATTGCCCAAGTAATCCGATGTGCTGTTCCGCCAGCATGTTAAATGCTGGTGGAGGTACATCGATGACATTTTCTGTTTGTGGGCGGGACCGCGTTCGACCCTTGATGAGTTTTTGGGTTCCCTCTCTGAATGATGTCCTACAATACGCCTCACTGCACATGTTGATGTGCAGAGTGTCTCCTTTTTGGACACAGTAGTTTACAAAGATGGATCGAAGTTGAATACTGATCTATACATTAAGATCACTGACAGGAACTCGAGTTTCCATCCTACCCAGATTAAAAATACCATTCCGGGAAGTCAATTAAAGAGAGTAGCTAGGATTATACCAGAGGGAGCTAACAGGGAAGCACAGTTAGTGAAAATGAGACAAACGTTTAAGAATAGAGGATACCCTGTTCATACTTTCAATACTACCCACAGGAATAGAAAATCAAGAGATAACTCATTCCGTATTCCCTTTGTCTCCACTTTCAATACATGTAGTACACAGATCACTAGTGTGATTAGGAAACATTGGCACTTACTAAGGGAGGCTTTTCCCAGGGTCCCAGAATTTCGCTATCCCCCTTTGACATCATTCAAGAGAGCCCCCACAATTAGGGACAAATTGGTACATACAAGGGCCATGACATACAAACCCAGAGAAGGGAGAAAGGGTACATATCCTTGCCTTAGCTGCCACCTTTGTAGCTCTATAATTAAGGGGATGTATTTAGACACCCTTCTAAAGGTACACCATTTACCATTAGAGAACATTATGATTGTAACTCCACATATGTCGTTTATTTACTAAAATGCCCCTGTGGACGGGCTTATGTGGGCCAAACGACTAAAGCCCTTAAAGTAAGACTTTCATCACACAAATCAGCTATCAGAACCGAGATAACACACAGGTTGTAGCTAGGCACTTTTCTGAGGCGGGCCATAATGTCTCCCAGTTGAGGGTTCAAATAATTGATGGGGTCCCTATTGGGTGGGGAGGAGGGCGCAATCGAGATAAGGAATTATCCAGACGTGAAGCTTTCTGGATTAAAAAATTGGGAGTTCTGGGTAATGGAGGTCTAAATTTAGACTATGATCTGTCATTCTGCATTTGAAAAACGCTAGTATCCAAGAGGCATGTTTGTCTCTTTCTTGGTTGTATGGTTTTGTATTTTAAATGGTCAGTGTGAAGCGTTTAAATCTCTTCTATCATTGCAGTGTAACATTTATGCAAAATGTAATTTTGATCAGGGGTGTCAATTAATGCTACCTATGATATTTTTCATCTTAGATTACTTGGGCAATACTGTGCATGTGGAGAGCCTTTATTATTGTTGTGTATGGTTGCTTGGGCAACCGATAGAGGAGGTGCTGTCCTACGTGCAGATAGGACATTGCTTCCGAGTTTGAGCTTCCGAATAGGACGCTCCAGCACGCCTATTTCCTGCGCATTGGCGCTTGTCTTGAGGAGGTGTGGTCCTCCTCTGGAGCGCTTGTTCATTATGCGGAGATAGAGACGCGCAATTGGCCAGTTGAATTTGGGCACTGATGTGCCGCTCATTGGCCAGCGTCCGGATGCCTCATGATGCACGCATCATTCATTGGCTGAGACGCAGGACAATGCAGATTGGTCGCTGTCTGAATAGACGGAGACCTACTATAGGCGGGCAGCTAAGGCAGCTGATTGGCTGGCGGCGGCGTGAGTGTTTTTTGTCCGTTTTGGCTACACAGCAGGGTTGAGGTCTCTCCTATGCACAACGGAGATGTTAGGGAGATGAGACAACTGCTCATTTATATCAGGTGAGATTTTAAAGGATCTTTATTCCTAATATATGTGAAGAGTGGGAGTGGTTTTTGCCTAGGGGGTGTGATTCATGGTGTATTACACAGTTCCCCATCAGGTCCTCCTCACTGTTGGTACACTGTGATTGGATGATTTAAACGCTGACCACTGATTGGTGCTGATATTGTATATACGGAGTGGTGGTAGGTGATTATGTGTAATGCAGTTTTTACAACTTGATAAAGAGCATGGTGGCTCAAAACAGCGGTCTGTTGTTGTTATACTGCTGCTTTTAAACTGATGTGATCAATAAAGAGACGATTGTTTTCATCGTTAGTGCCTGCTCCAAGTGGATTTACTTCAGCTTTATGAAGAATGAAAAAAATCTTAAGGCTTTACAGTAGTCACTACTTGAAACATTTCACAGACCCACATTACCAGTGATGGGCTCAAGAGTAGTCATGAGTACCCAAGGACTCAAATTCTTGATTTAAATGAGGCTTAATTGCCTCAGCTGTGCGGCTGTGTGCCAAGGGGTTAGTTACCTATAAGTCCGTCGTCCTCCCTTTACTCCAAACATCTTGCACGCGTCCTATTGGACGCATTGCGAGCCTCACTACGTGCACTTCCTCCATCAAGGTAGGAGGAGAAAGTGTGCGGTGGTGAGGCTTGCAACTAGTCCAATAGGACACGTGGAAGCTGTTGGAGCGCAGGGAGGTAGATGGACTCATGGGTAACTAACCCCCTGTCATTAAGCCACACAGCTGAGGCAATTACGCCTCATTTAAATCACAAATTTGAGTCTTTAGGGACTCGTGACTACTTGTGAGCTCATCACTGCACATTACTAACAGCAATTCTCTCTCTCACTCTCTCTAATATTATATATATATATATATATATATATATATATATATATATTCACACATATATACATGTACACACATATACACACAGTATATATTCCCTTTTCTTCTAACAAGTTACTATGTAGCAAGGCAAGAAGTTACCCAACTGCTGCATGATTAAAAGCAAGTGGGGCATACACTCTGCTATCAACAATCAGCTCTATACTGAAGTTGTACTGTAATTCTTTCCACTAATTACTCTACAGCCTTCCGGTTGGAAACACTTAACATGAATCTTTTCACAGAGTCTAAGGCCCCATTTGAAGCAACAATAACACATTCAAAGAGACTTTTTCTTCATCCCCTACGGTGACTCATGCTGGGAATCAACATGTTAGTTGGTATAAAGTATAATGTATTACCTAAATAGATTGACTCGTTTCAGCAATGCAATGCAGCCATTGTATGTGAAATCAACAACAACAAAAGTACTACAGCAGCCCACAGTACTATTCATAGATATCATACCATCAAACATAAATGGTCATCACTCAGAGCATTAATAATAACTAAAAACAAATTATTATTGATTTACAGTGGAGGAAATAATTATTTGACCCCTCACTGATTTTGTAAGTTTGTCCAATGACAAAGATATGAAAAGTCTCAGAACAGTATCATTTCAATGGTAGGTTTATTTTAACAGTGGCAGATAGCACATCAAAAGGAAAATCGAAAAAATAACCTTAAATAAAAGATAGCAACTGATTTGCATTTCCTTGAGTGAAATAAGTTTTTGAACCCCTACCAACCATTAAGAGTTCTGTCTCCCACAGAGTGGTTAGACACTTCTACTCAATTAGTCACCCTCATTAAGGACACCTGTCTTAACAAGTCACCTGTATAAAAGACACCTGTCCACAGAATCAATCAATCAAGCAGACTCCAAACTCTCCAACATGGGAAAGACCAAAGAGCTGTCCAAGGATGTCAGAGACAAAATTGTAGACCTGCACAAGGCTGGAATGGGCTACAAAACCATTAGCAAGAAGCTGGAAGAGAAGGTGACAACTGTTGGTGCGATTGTTCGAAAATGGAAGGAGCACAAAATGACCATCAATCGACCTCGCTCTGGGGCTCCACGCAAGATCTCACCTCGTGGGGTGTCAATGGTTCTGAGAAAGGTGAAAAAGCATCCTAGAACTACACGGGAGGAGTTAGTGAATGACCTCAAATTAGCAGGGACCACAGTCACCAAGAAAACCATTGGAAACACATTACACCGCAATGGATTAAAATCCTGCAGGGCTCGCAAGGTCCCCCTGCTCAAGAAGGCACATGTGCAGGCCTGTCTGAAGTTTGCCAATGAACACCTGAATGATTCTGTGAGTGACTGGGAGAAGGTGCTGTGGTCTGATGAGACCAAAATAGAGCTCTTTGGCATTACCTCAACTCGCTGTGTTTGGAGGAAGAAAAATGCTGCCTATGACCCCCAAAACACCGTCCCCACCGTCAAGCATGGGGGTGGAAACATTTTGCTTTGGGGGTGTTTTTCTGCTAAGGGCACAGGACAACTTAATCGCATTAACGGGAAAATGGACGGAGCCATGTATCGTGAAATCCTGAACGACAACCTCCTTCCCTCTGCCAGGAAACTGAAAATGGGTCGTGGATGGGTGTTCCAGCACGACAATGACCCAAAACATACAGCAAAGGCAACAAAGGAGTGGCTCAAGAAGAAGCACATTAAGGTCATGGAGTGGCCTAGTCAGTCTCCGGACCTTAATCCAATAGAAAACCTATGGAGGGAGCTCAAGCTCAGAGTTGCACAGAGACAGCCTCGAAACCTTAGGGATTTAGAGATGATCTGCAAAGAGGAGTGGACCAACATTCCTCCTAAAATGTGTGCAAACTTGATCATCAATTACAAGAAACGTTTGACCTCTGTGCTTGCAAACAAGAGTTTTTCCACTAAGTACTAAGTCTTTTATTGTTAGAGGGTTCAAAAACTTATTTCACTCAAGGAAATGCAAATCAGTTGCTATCTTTTATTTAAGGTTATTTTTTCGATTTTCCTTTTGATGTGCTATCTGCCACTGTTAAAATAAACCTACCATTGAAATGATACTGTTCTGAGACTTTTCATTTCTTTGTCATTGGACAAACTTACAAAATCAGTGAGGGGTCAAATAATTATTTCCTCCACTGTAAGTGCCAATATTCTGAGGCACTGTACAGAGTAAGAACCAAACACGGGGTACATTATAATGCAATGGCATAAACCAAATATAGATGCTGGTACAAAATACAGAATTAGTAGACATAGTAATTACAGTGCCAAATGTAACATGATGAATAAAATCTGTAACAAATTTCAATACACAAAAGGGTTAGAGAGCCCTGCCCTTGTGAGCTCACAATATAAAGGTATAGGGAGGAAACAAGAGGTGGGGGTAGTATATACTATGTGTAACTAGTGTGTATTTAGGTTATCTAGTAAGGAGTACAACTTGGCCAGAGGTTGAAGGGGAAATATCCTAAATTAGAGAGTATGCTGGTCAGAAAAAAAGTGAATTTTGAGAGAGCACTAAAAGATTTAAAAGAACGGAGAGTGACGGATGTGTTTTGGAGGGGGGCGAGGTATGTGAGAAATCTTGTAAACATGATTGTGAGGAGGACAGAATAAGGTCCTGTACAGATCTGAGATTGTGGTTGGGTTGGTATCTGGAAACTAGTGAGTAGAAATGTCCCGAATGGTTCGCCGGCGATCGGTTCCCGGCGAACTTCGGTGGTTCGCTTTCCTGGAAGTTCGATTCGCCCCATAATGCTCTATTGAGCAGAACTTTGACCCTCTACATCACAGTCAGCAGGCACATTGTTGCCAATCAGACTGCACTCACTCCTGGAGCCCCCCCCCCCCCTTATAAAAGGCAAGGTCCTTGAGCCATTTGACTCACTCGTCTGCCTATACTAATTAGTTAAGGGACAGCTGCTACACACACTCTGCTAGGGTGAGTTTAATTAGCCTCTTGTAGGCTTATCCTCCCTCCTCCCTTCTACTCTTCCACCTATTCCCTCCTCCCTCCTACCGGAGGTAGTGTTGGGCGAACAGTGTTCGCCACTGTTCGGGTTCTGCAGAACATCACCCTGTTCGGGTGATGTTCGAGTTCGGCCGAACACCTGACGGTGCTCGGCCAAACCGTTCGGCCACATGGCCGAACTAAGAGCGCATGGCCGAACGTTCCCCGAACGTTCGGCTAGCGCTGTGATTGGCCGAACGGGTCACGTGGTTCGGGCCCGAACGCGCTCTGATTGGCCGAACGGTCACGTGGTTCGGGTAAATAAATACCCGAACCACGTCATATCTCCGCCATTTGTCTGTGGTTTTAGCTTTGGGTAGGCAGGCAGGGTAGTTCGCTCTCCAGCCACGCTAGCCAGGGTCCCCCCCAGTCATTGTGTGTCGCTGCTGGGAACAGTAGTACACCGCTCGCTCAGCCACACTATATATAGCATTGTTTACTGCCACTGTGTACCTCGCTCAGCCACGCTATATATATAGCATTGTGTTTTCTGACACTCTGTGTACACGGCTTAGCCTGACTAATATAGCATTGTGTGTACTGCCACTGTGCACCTCGCTCAGCCACGCTATATATAGCATTGTGTGTACTGCCACTGTGCACCTCGCTCAGCCACGCTATATATAGCATTGTGTGTACTGCCACTGTGCACCTCGCTCAGCCACGCTATATATATAGCATTGTGTTTTCTGACACTCTGTGTACACGGCTTAGCCTGACTAATATAGCATTGTGTGTACTGCCACTGTGCACCTCGCTCAGCCACGCTATATATAGCATTGTGTGTACTGCCACTGTGCACCTCGCTCAGCCACGCTATATATAGCATTGTGTTTACTGCCACTGTGCACCTCGCTCAGCCACGCTATATATAGCATTGTGTGTACTGCCACTGTGCACCTCGCTCAGCCACGCTATATATATAGCATTGTGTTTTCTGACACTCTGTGTACACGGCTTAGCCTGACTAATATAGCATTGTGTGTACTGCCACTGTGCACCTCGCTCAGCCACGCTATATATAGCATTGTGTGTACTGCCACTGTGCACCTCGCTCAGCCACGCTATATATAGCATTGTGTGTACTGCCACTGTGCACCTCGCTCAGCCACGCTATATATATAGCATTGTGTTTTCTGACACTCTGTGTACACGGCTTAGCCTGACTAATATAGCATTGTGTGTACTGCCACTGTGCACCTCGCTCAGCCACGCTATATATAGCATTGTGTGTACTGCCACTGTGCACCTCGCTCAGCCACGCTATATATAGCATTGTGTGTACTGCCACTGTGCACCTCGCTCAGCCACGCTATATATATAGCATTGTGTTTTCTGACACTCTGTGTACACGGCTTAGCCTGACTAATATAGCATTGTGTGTACTGCCACTGTGCACCTCGCTCAGCCACGCTATATATAGCATTGTGTGTACTGCCACTGTGCACCTCGCTCAGCCACGCTATATATAGCATTGTGTGTACTGCCACTGTGCACCTCGCTCAGCCACGCTATATATAGCATTGTGTTTTCTGACACTCTGTGTACACGGCTTAGCCAGACTATATAGCATTGTGTGTACTGCCACTCTGTGTACACCGCTCAGCCAGACTATATAGCATTGTGTTTACTTCCACTCTGTGTCTGCTGGGCCTGGGAACAGTAGTACACCGCTCACCCGCCACTGTATAGCATTGTGCTCTGTGTCGCTGCTGGGAATAGTGGTACTGTATAGCATTTCTGTACTGCCACTGTACTGCTGCCAGTCAGCGTGTACTGTAAGGATAAGTGAAATGAGGAAGAAATCCGGTGAAAGAGGAAGGGGCAAGGGAAGAGGTGTTTCCCCTGACGGTTCACGTACAGGCCACAGGGGAGCACCCAAGAAAACCCACTCAATACCGCCCATGTTGTCCAGGACAACAACCCTCACAAATCCAAAAGAACAGGACCAGATAATTACTTGGATGACCTCTCAAGCGTCCAGCAGTGGGTTAAGCAGCACCAGCACATCACGCACGAGGTCCGAGTCCTCAGCCAGTTACAAGGAGCCAGTGGGCACAAAGCTGACACAACCGGCAGCGACACCACGCACACAACTGCCAGATAACCAGTCCTATGAATTACCTCAGGACACAATGGGGTATTCGCAGGAGCTATTCCCAGCCCAACAAACTTCCACCTATGAAAGGTCAATGGAGGAACAGCCAGAAATGTTGTGCCCGGATTCACAACCATTAACTGTGGGAAATGCACCGCGCACTGAAATACAAGGCGAGTCCGAGGAGGACTCGGAAACCCAAATCCCAGAGCAAGTTGGGCAGGAGGGGTTGCAATTGCAGGAGGTCGGCCGAAAAGATCTGGAAGACGACGTTGGAGTGAGCTGCGCAGAGGTTGTTCTGGGGAGCTCTACTCCACGGCGGCGGCCCCCCACAATGACATATGACGAGTTTGAGGAGATGGAAGAGGAGGGTATGGACAATGTGGACAGAGACCCAGATTTTATTTGTGAACGAGAACATCGCCGTCGTAGCAGCAGCACAGATGAGTCTGTTGAAGAACCCACTGCTGCACGAGTTCGCCTTGTGCCACAAGGTAGGCGGCGCGCAATTTCAGGCACCACAAGCGTGGAAGTTAGAGTGAGAGGCAAAAGAGGAGGAAACAGAAATCGCCAGCAAGGAGGCAGGTGCTCCAAAGTCTGGGCTTTCTTTGAAGACTGCACTGAGGATGTTACCATGGCGATTTGCAAGGTGTGCAAGACTCGCCTGAGCAGGGGGAAAAGTATTAACAACCTCTCCACCACCAGCATGAGCCGCCACATGCTATCCAAACATCCCACTCTGTGGGCAAACGAGGCAGGACAGGGTACCAGCAACACTGCCTCCCTTGGGTTCACCAGACTCACCACCAGACCCGCCTCAGCAGCAGCAGTAGCCCAGCCATTGCGTGGTTCACAACATTCACAAACATCAGACGACGCTGACACTGTCACTTTCCGGAGTAGTGCTCTTGAGGTCTCCCAGTGTTCATCAAACACAACAACCAACAGCCCTTCCGTGTGCAGCGCTACGGTTCAGTTGTCTGTGTCGGAGATGTTTGAGCGCAAGAGGAAATTGCCAGCAAATGACCCCCGGGCCGTGGCAGTAACAGCCAGCATAGCCAAGCTTCTGGCCTGCGAAATGCTGCCATATCGAGTGGTGGAGACAAACAGCTTCAAGGGCATGATGTCAGTGGCCATCCCACGTTACGTGGTTCCCAGCCGCTACCACTTTGCGCGCTCTGCAGTGCCTGAGTTGCATGAGCACGTGGTCAGCAAAATAACCCGAAGCTTGAAGAATGCCGTTCCCTGCAAGGTTCACCTCACCACTGACACTTGGACGAGTGCGTTCGGCCAGGGTCGATACATCTCCCTTACCGCGCACTGGGTGAACCTTGTGGAGCCTGGCAGCGATTCCTCACCTGCTACGGCACGGGTGTTGCCCACGCCGCAAACAGCTGCACCGCCGTCCCTCCCACTGGATAACAACAGCAGCACCTACCTCTCTGAATCCTTCTCCTCCAACGCATCTCAAAGCTGTACCTCATCCGGAAACGCTAACCCAGCAGCAGTAGGATCGTGGAAGCAGTGCAGCACAGCTGTTGGCATGCGTCAGCAAGCGTTGCTGAAGCTGATCTGCCTTGGGGATAAGCAGCACACAGGGGAGGAAATTTGGAAGGGAATAAAGGAACAGACGGATTTGTGGCTGGCACCGCTGGACTTGAAACCGGGCATGGTTGTGTGTGATAATGGGAGTAATCTCATTCGCGCTTTAAGGTTGGCTAAGCTGACACACATCCCTTGCCTGGCGCACGTGATGAACCTAGTAGTTCAGCGGTTCCTGAGGACATACCCAGGCGTGGCCGATCTTCTGTTGAAGGTGCGTCGAGTGGCCAAACATTGTAGAAATTCCAGTACTGCTTCGGGGGCACTCGCCAAGATGCAGGAGCGCTTCAATCTCCCCCACCATCGCTTGCTGTGTGATGTCCCTACGCGCTGGAATTCTACGCTGCACATGCTAGCACGCTTTTGTGAGCAGAAGAGTGCAGTGGTCCAGTACATGACGGCGCAGTACCGAGGCGCATCCGGACAGCTGCCAAGCTTCTGTGGATCCGATTGGGCCAACATGTTGGACCTCTGCCAAGTCCTCCAAAATTTTGAGCAATCCACGTTGCTTGTGAGCAATGACAACTCTTCAGTCAGCATTACCATACCACTGCTGTGTTTACTGAAGAGGTCAATGTTGAAAATCAAGGAAACAGCTGTCATGATGCAACTGGGGGAATCTGAAGGAGAAAACGATCAGCGTGATGGTACCAACATCAGGCCATCCGCCTCAGGGAACGCTGGCCCCAGCAGCTATGACGAAGAAGAGGAGGAGGAACAGCTGGAGTTGGAGCAGGAATTTCATGCCACCACTGACGAGGGCCAGAGCGGTGCACGTTGGACTTCCACAATTCAGCGCGAATGGTCAGCAGAAGCAGACCAGGAGGAAGGTGACGACTATGATGCATCACAACAACTATCACAACGCTCACAAGAGGATGATGAGGATTCTGGTAGGACTCTTGCACACATGGCTCAATTCATGCTAGACTGCATTGAATGCGACCCACGCATTGTGCGCATTCTGGACAACACCAATTACTGGGTTTATACCCTTCTGGATCCACGGTACAAACACAATGTTCCAAAACTGCTTGAAGAAAGAGTCAGACAGGTCAAAATGGAAGAATACCAGCAGGCCCTTGTGGAGACTTTAGAGAGGAGATTGACATCCTCCCCCTCCTCTAGCCAGTTGTACGCCGACAGACTGACTTCCGCAAACCCAGGGCGACCAGGAGGGCAGCAAACAACGCAAGCCGCAGCTAGTGCCCAAAAGGGAACGGTATCGGCAGTGTCCTTGGAGTGGGAAAATTTTCTGACACCCATGCAGCAGCAGCCCACTGAACAGGAAGCGTGCAGATCCACCTCCAACACCGATCGCCTGGAGAAGATGGTCAAGGACTACATGTCAGATGACGTAGCTGTGTCGAACAATCCATCTGCACCCTTCAACTATTGGGTATCGAAGCTAGACACCTGGCACGAACTGGCAATGTACGCAATAGAGGTGCTGGCTTGCCCGGCAGCCAGCGTTATGTTGGAACGCTGTTTCAGTGCTGCCGGAGGCATCGTCACAGATCGGCGTATCCGCCTCTCCACAGAAAATGCAGACCGTCTGACTCAAATTAAAATGAATCAATCCTGGATTGGAAACGACTACGCAACACTCCAGGACCCCAACCAAGTAACATGACCAATGAACATCTGGGATGGTGTAGCGTTACCGGTCCCTGTTTATTGAACCTCTCATCTGTATTACATTTATGACTGCATGGCGGCAAAAAGCATTGCTGCTATATCCGCACGCTTTTTGTCCTCATGCAAGGCCTGGGTTGTTGTGTCTCAAAAAGCATGGCCTTCTCCTCCTGCGCCTGCTCCTGTTCCATCACGTGTGCTGCTGCTGCTGCTGAGTTAGCGTTGCCGGTCCCTGTTTATTGAACCACTTATCTTTATTACATTTATGACTGCATGGCGGTACAAAGCATGCTATCCGCACGCTTCTTGTCCTCATGCAAGGCCTGGGTTGTTGTGTCTCACAAAGCGTGGCCTTCTCCTCCTGCGCCTCCTCCTGTTCCATCACGTCTGCTGCTGCTGGGTTAGCGTTGCCGCGTGGTCCCTGTTTATTGAACCACTTATCTTTATTACATTTATGACTGCATGGCGGTACAAAGCATGCTATCCGCACCCTTCTTGTCCTCATGCAAGGCCTGGGTTGTTGTGTCTCACAAAGCGTGGCCTTCTCCTCCTGCGCCTCCTCCTGTTCCATCATGTCTGCTGCTGCTGGGTTAGCGTTGCCGCGTGGTCCCTGTTTATTGAACCACTTATCTTTATTACATTTATGACTGCATGGCGGTACCTCATGCAAGGCCTGGGTTGTTGTGTCTCACAAAGCGTGGCCTTCTCCTCCTGCGCCTCCTCCTGTTCCATCACGTCTGCTGCTGCTGGGTTAGCGTTGCCGCGTGGTCCCTGTTTATTGAACCACTTATCTTTATTACATTTATGACTGCATGGCGGTACCTCATGCAAGGCCTGGGTTGTTGTGTCTCACAAAGCGTGGCCTTCTCCTCCTGCGCCTCCTCCTGTTCCATCACATCTGCTGCTGCTGGGTTAGCGTTGCCGCGTGGTCCCTGTTTATTGAACCACTTATCTTTATTACATTTATGACTGCATGGCGGTACCTCATGCAAGGCCTGGGTTGTTGTGTCTCACAAAGCGTGGCCTTCTCCTCCTGCGCCTGCTCCTGTTCCATCACGTGTGCTGCTGCTGCTGCTGGGTTAGCGTTGCCGGTCCCTGTTTATGGAACCTCTTATCTTTATTACATTTATGACTGCATGGCGGTACAAAGCATGCTATCCGCACGCTTCTTGTCCTCATGCAAGGCCTGGGTTGTTGTGTCTCACAAAGCGTGGCCTTCTCCTCCTGCGCCTCCTCCTGTTCCATCACGTCTGCTGCTGCTGGGTTAGCGTTGCCGCGTGGTCCCTGTTTATTGAACCACTTATCTTTATTACATTTATGACTGCATGGCGGTACAAAGCATGCTATCCGCACGCTTCTTGTCCTCATGCAAGGCCTGGGTTGTTGTGTCTCACAAAGCGTGGCCTTCTCCTCCTGCGCCACCCTCCTCCAGTTCCATCACGTGTGCTGCTGCTGGGTTAGCGTTACCGGTCCTTTTTCCTGGAACCTCTTATATGTATTACATTTATGACTGCATGCCGACAAAAAGCATGTTACCTGTGCAAAGAAAACAGACATTTCCCGCATTTAAAAGACAGTTTTCCCTTTGAAACTTTAAAATCGATTTTCTCAAAAACTATAACCTCTTTTTCCTCTTGTACCCACTCCCAAGGTGCACATACCCTGTAAATTTGGGGTATGTAGCATGTAAGGAGGCTTTACAAAGCACAAAAGTTCGGGTCCCCATTGACTTCCATTATGTTCGGAGTTCGGGTCGAACACCCGAACATCGCGGCCATGTTCGGCCTGTTCGGCCCGAACCCGAACATCTAGATGTTCGCCCAACACTAACCGGAGGGAGGAGGGTCTCATCTGCCAGGGAGTTCCAGTATTTCAAAAGCCAGCTTACATACCGGGTCTCAGTGTATGGTAGGTAACTAACATATCCATTATACCACCAACACTACTAGCTGAAGCTAGCCTAGCATGTACCATTTATGCTCAATCCAAAAGAAAAATTAGACAAGACAAATAACATTTATATCACGCTTTTCTCCTGGCAGACTCAAAGTGCCAGAGCTGCAGCCACTAGGGCATGCTCTATAGGCAGTAGCAGTGTTAGGAAAACTTGCCTAAGGTCTCCTACTAAATAGGTGCTGGCTTACTGAACAGACAGAGCCGAGATCCGAACCCTGGTCTCCTCTGTCAGAGGCAGAGCCCTTAACCATTACACCTTCCAGCCACTGCTTAAGGATTTGTAGCCAGGCATGGCCTTGCCTTTTGTGTTCAACAGTTGTCCAAAGAGAACAGGAGATAGCCAGGTAGATTCATCTCTCTCTCTCTCTCTCTCTCTCTCTCTCTCTCTCTCTCTAGTAGGGATGGTCACCGCTTTCTGCGGAATTGTATTTTTGAGCATAAATGGATTGAGCATAAATGGTACATGCTAGGCTGGCTTCAGCATGTAGTATTGGTGGTACAGTGCCCTAGTGGCTGCAGCTCTGGCGCTTTGAGTCCGCCAGGAGAAAAACGCTATATAAATTATTAAGGGCTGTGCTTCTGACACAGGGGACCAGGGTTCGAATCTCGTCTCTGTCTGTTCAGTAATCCAGCACCTATTCAGTAGGAGACCTTAGGCAAGTCTTCCTAACACTGCTACTGCCTATAGAGCGTGCCCTAGTGGCTGCAGCTCTGGCGCTTTGAGTCCGCCAGGAGAAAAGCGCGATATAAATGTTATTTGTCTTGTCTAATTTTTCTCTTGACAACTGTTGAACACAAAAGGCAAGGCCATGCCTGGCTACAAATCCCGAAGCAATGGCTGGATGGTGTAATGGTTAAGGGCTCTGCCTCTGACAGAGGAGACCAGAGTTCAAACCTCGGCTCTGTCTGTTCAGTAAGCCAGCACCTATTCAGTAGGAGACCTTAGGCAAGTCTTCCTGCTACTGCTTATGGAGCGTGCCCTAGTGGCTGCAGCTCGGGTGCTTTGAGTCCGCCAGGAGAAAAGATGCTAGGTTAGCTTCAGCTAGTAGTGTTGGTGGTATAATGGATATGTTAGTTACCTACCATACACTGAGACCTGGGTTCATTTCCCATCCACGGTGTGTAAGCTGGCTTTTGAAATACTTTAATTCCCTGGCAGATGAGACCCTCCTCCCTCCGGTAGATCTCTTGAAATATGTTTTATATCATTTTTCCAGCCAGTAGAAATTTTTCTAAATTTTTAAGTTCGCCTCCCCATTGAAGTCTATTGCGGTTCGCGAACCGAACTTTCCGCGGAGGTTCGCGAACAGGTTTCACGAACCGAAAATCGGAGGTTCGCGACATCACTACTAGTGAGAAGCTGTACAGGGGAACAAGATTGTGGAGACCTTTGTAGGTTAGGGTTATGAGTTTGAAATTGGTAAATTGGCAGCCAATGAAGAACTAGACAGAGAGCAGCAGCAGAGGAGAAGCAAGAAGAAAGATGAATGAGATGAGCAGCCAAGTTCAGTACAGATTGCAGAGGTGCCAGTCTGTTAGTTGGTAGCCCACAAACAAAGGATATGGAGAGGATATTTGATCTGCGTAATGCTGGGTACACACTATGAGATTTTCTGGCCGATTTACTGTCAGATCAATTATTTCCAACATGTTCGATTTGCTTTCCGATTAATTTCCAAACATTTTCTGATCGACTTCCTATTAACGTGAACAGAAATCGATCGGAAAATGCTCGGAAATCGATCGGAAAGCAAATCAGACATGTTGGAAATAATCTATCTGACAGTAAATCGGCCAGAAAATCTCAAAGTGTGTACCCAGCATTAGAGACTGTGAACAAACTTTCAGGGAGATAGGAAGATAACCAGGACAGAGCAATGCCCTTTATTCCTACGGTTGAAAGCATCTGTAGGAGTAACGGGTGGTCAACAGTATCAAATGCTGATGACATGTCAAGGAGGATTAGTATGGAATAATGGCCTCTGGATTTAGCTGTTGGGAGTAAGCAGATAAATAATTACTTAATTCACTATAGATATGGTGTTCAAATAATTCAGCTGCAAGTGGTAGAAGTGACACAGGGCAGTAGCTGGGGAGTATGGTGGAATCTACAGATTTTTTTTTTTGTAAGTAGTGGTGTCACATCTATCTTTTTGAGTGCGTATGGAAGGATGCCAGTGGGCATGCATCAAAAAAGGGTGCCTGGAAAAAAGGGCGCGGGATATAGCCGAAATTAAAAGTTGTAATGTAAAACAATATTTTTCATTCATAGCTTATAAACGAAAATCGAGTGCGGAATAGGTTGTATAAATGGAAATTAAACGGCAAAATACTATCTATAACAACAAACTATATCAGAAATAAAATGTCAAATAGCGTCTATAACAAAAAACGATATTTACACTTGTTGTATTAAGCATAGTAATACAATGGTAGTGTAATGATCTGCTCTGCTGTCTGCACAGACAGACAGCTGTATGACCATTTTTTAGGTCTGAATGCTGCAGGTCTCTGGAAAAGAGACCTGTCTTCACTCTGCGAGTTGCAGAGCTGCTGTTGTGGTGAGGAATTTGCATCCACTTGTCATGCAAATTGCTTAGCTGCTTCCTTTGATGGCTTGCAGTATAAATACCATTTCCTCCCAGAGTGCCTTGCTGGTCATGATGGTTTGTTCCTGTTAACTTGCCTGGAAGTCTCAGCCCTCTGCTCATAGTAGGCTATTATTGCTAGCTTAGAGTAGTTTCCCTTTAGGAGTGCTCCTTGCACTCCTGTTTAGCGTAGTCAGATTGTATTATCTGTTTTGCCTTGTGTTGTCTATCTGTAGCAATTGTCTTGCCGCCAGTCCACAGGAAATCGTTCTGTCTGTTGGGATCGCATTCGCCCTAGCGGTAGTGGCGGTGGTTCCTTCTGCACTCTGTCTTAGGGGTGCAAGCCAGAGCAGCGGTTGCTACTGGTTGCTCCATCTGTCTGACTGGATCGCGTCCGCCCTAGTGGTAGTGGCGGTGGTTCCTTCTGTACTCGGTCTGGGAGTGTACAGACCCTTTGATAAACTTCCTGTAGTAGTTGGCGAAACCCAGAAACCTTTGGAGTGCCTTCAATCCCACGGGTTGAGGCCACTTCAATACAGCAGAGACTTTTTCAGGGTTCATGGAGAGACCCGAAGTGGAAATAATATATCCCAAAAAAGGGACCTTAGTGACTTCGAAGAGGCACTTCTCTAATTTGTCATACAAGGAGTTCTGCCTCAATTTTCTTAACACAACCTTCACGTGCTTCCGATGTTCAGTCAGATTGGGTGAGAAAATCAGTATATCGTCCAGATATACTAACACAAATCTTCCCAGAACTTCTCTGAAAACCTTGTTGATCAACTCTTGGAAGACGGCAGGGGCATTACACAACCCGAAGGGCATGACCAGGTACTCGTAGTGCCCGTCGGGCATGTTGAAGGCCGTCTTCCATTCATCAACATCCCTAATGCGTACAAGGTTGTATGCTCCTCGTAAGTCCAACTTAGAAAAAATACTGGCATTGGTAACTTGGGCAAACAAATCGTCATTCAACGGTAGTGGATAACAATTCTTTACTGTGATCTTATTCAACCCCCCAATAGTCAATACAGGGTCGAAGCCCACCGCCATTTTTCTGTACAAAAAAAGAACACAGCCCCAGCAGGTGACCGGGAAGGACGGATAAAGCCCTTGGCCAAGTTTTCCTTAATGTAATTCCTGCATTGCCAGCTTCTCTGGCTCTGACAGATTATAGAGGTGACCTCTAGGGGGCATACAACCTTATCTCAGCTCTATGGGACAGTCAAAACTCCGGTGTGGCGGGAGTTTATCTGCTGATTTGGGGCAAAACACATCAAAAAATTCTGCATACTGCACTGGCACTCCTTTCACCTGAACCTTGGTGGCACAAACAGTAAATTTCTCCAAACAGTGATGATGACAATGGGCTGACCAGCTCTGTAGTTGACCTGAGGCCCAGTCAATCTGAGGAGAGTGAAATTGCAACCAAGGCATTCCGAGGATTATGGTGGAAGTTGCCATTTGCAGGACAAAGAACTGTAGTCTCTCCTTATGTAGAGCCCATATTTCACACAATAACATGGGTGTCTGAGAAAGAGACTGTCTACATTGCAGCGGAGAGTCATCTACTGCCGTGATCAGAATCTGACGGTCTAATGGGAGCAAGGGAATCCCCAATTTTTTCACGAAGTCATAATCTATAAAATTGGCTGCAGAACCTGAATAGAGATGTCGCAAACGGTTCGCCGGCGAACGGTTCCAGGCGAACATTGGTGGTTCGCGTTCGCCTGGACCAAGCAAACTTTTGCGGAAGTTCGATTCGCCCCATAATGCACTATGAGGGTCAACTTTGACCCTCTGCATCACAGTCAGCAGGCACATTGTAGCCATTCAGGCTACACTAAGCCCTGGAGCCCCCCCCCCCCCCCCTTATATAAGGCAGGCTTGCCGGCCATTACACTCACTCGTGTGCCTGCTAGAGACAGACTAGGGACAGTTGCTGCAGACTTGTTCTCCTAGGGAAATATTAGTTAGGCTCTCTGCTTGCTCCTGGCTGATTGTTATTGCTAAAATAGCACCCCTCAACAGCTTTTTTGAGAGCTAATGTTTTCCTGATGTGTTTTTTTTGTGTGTGTTGCTCACTGACACTGACATTATACAGCCCTATCTGTTGCAGCTGGACCTTGGTAATTGTTATTACTGTGCCAGTCAGGCCCTGCCTAACTATCTATACACCTACCTATGCCTACCTAACTACTGGGGTACGTACTTACCTATACGGGGACACCTACCTACCTACCTTTATTTGGACTCCTACCTATGCCTAGCTAAGTACTGGGACACCTACCTATGCCTACCTACCTATACTGGGTCTCCTACCTATGCCTAGCTAACTACTGAGGCACCTACCTACCTATACTGGGACTCCTACCTATGCTTACCTACCTATACTGGGTCTCCTACCTATGCCTAGCTAACTACTGAGGCACCTACCTATGCCTATCTACCTATACTGGGACTCCTACCTATGCCTACCTACCTATACTGGGTCTCCTACCTATGCCTAGCTAACTACTGAGGCACCTACCTACCTATACTGGGACTCCTACTTATGCTTACCTACCTATACTGGGTCTCCTACCTATGCCTAATTAACTACTGGGACACCTACCTATGCCTACCTACCTATACTGGGTCTCCTACCTATGCCTAGCTAACTACTGAGGCACCTACCTATGCCTACCTACCTATACTGGAAATCCTACCTATGCCTACCTACATACAAGAAGATAATAAGGTCGTTGCTTCATTGTGGACAGACCAAATTTGATCAGCTGGACAGTCACTGTTGTTCTATCATTGAGCTACCACAGCCCGGCGACCATATGGGCTGGAAAACTGCCACGGCCTGCACTCTGGCCATGGTGCGCACCACTCCAGCGCAGCCGTCACTACACAAACAGCTGTTTGCGGTGCGTTACACAGTGAGTTTAGTGTGTCAGTGTGAAGCAGTACTCTAATTACACTCCCTGATTGATGTATACACATGCAAGATGTTTGAAAGCACTTTAGGCCTGCAATTTAACATTCAATGTGATTTCTGCCCTTAAAACGCTGCTTTGCGTCAAATCCAGATTTTTCCCCGGGACTTTTGGTGTTTATCCCACTCCGCCAGGCCCCTCCAGGTGTTAGACCCCTTGAAACATCTTTTCCATCACTTTTGTGGCCAGCATAATTTTTTCTATTTTTGAAAGTTCGCATCCCCATTGAAGTCTATTGCGGTGCGCGAACTTTTACGCGAACCGTACCTTCCGCGGAGGTTCGCGAACCGAAAATCGGAGGTTCGCGACATCTCTAAACCTGAATCCACAAATGCCTCTGTGGGCGTGATCCGACCCTCCCAAGTAATGGAGCAGGGAAGGAGCAAGCGATTATTGTTTAGAGGTACAGACGGCTCGTCTAGGGCATTACCTCTGACTACACCTAGGCGGCAGCGTTTCCCGACTTTTTAGGACAATTCTGGACAATGTGACCCTCCTCAGCACAATATAGACAGAGTCTCTCTGACCTTCTGCGATTCTTTTCCACTTGAGTTAACCTAGAATGACCGATTTGCATCGGCTCATCTTGTGATGACGGAGGTGGAAAAAAGGCAAAGGAAATGGATCTTAACCTATTTTGGTTCCTGGACGTAGAAACTACGTCCAGGAATCATGCGCGCTCTCGCGGCCGATCGCGCGCGTGCACGCGCGCTTCCGGCCCCCGGTTCGTTAGCCAAGCAATCAGTGAATCGGGCTATGGTGCCGATCACTGATTCCTCTCCCCTGCTGAAAAAGCGACAGCTTCTCTCGGAAGCTGCGCCTTTTCTGGCTGTTTCCTCCCCCATGCATCGCTCTAAGCGTATGTTACGCTTAGAGTGACATCATGTAAACAAACTCATGGCCGCCATCTTGTGGCCAAAAATTAATACTACAACTAAAAGTAAAAAAAATAAAAATCAACACACATTTACATTATAAACCTATTGTTTACATCCCACCCTCCCAAAACTACCCAAATAAAATGTTTAATATAAAAAAAAAACATTACAATAAAAAAAAATGTAAGTATTTACCTAAGGGTCTAAACTTTTTAATATCAATGTAAAGATGATATATTTCTATATTTTTTTTATTTTAAACTTGTAAATAGTGATAGATGCAAAACGGAAAAAAATGCACCTTTATTTCCAAATAAAATATTGTCGCCATACATTGTGATAGGGACATCATTTTAACGGTGTAATAACCGGGACATATGGGCAAATACAATACGTGAGTTTTAATTATGGAGGCATGTATTATTTTACTATAATGGCTGAAAACTGAGAAATAATGTTTTTTTCCGTTTTTTTCTTATTCTTCCTGTTAAAATGCATTTACAGTAAAGTGGCTCTTAGCAAAATGTACCCCCCAAAGAAAGCCTAATTGGTGGTGGAAAAAACAAGATATAGATCAGTTCATTGCGATAAGTAGTGATAAAGTTATAGGCTAATGAATGGGAGGTGAACATTTCTCAAGTGGAAACGACGGAACGCGAATGGGTTAAAGCATTTTTTCCACGGGTTAGTTTTGGATAGCGAATGCGGCGATCAATCCGCACTGCCAACGAAATTGCCTCATCCAGGGATTTAGGCTCAGGATGCCCTAGCATCAAATCAGAGACTGCATCAGACAACCCTGACAGAAAACAATCTAATAAAGCATACGTTCCCCATCTAGCTGACACAGCCCACCTCCTAAATTCTGCGGCATAACTCTCCACCGGATTATGACCTTGCCTAAGAGTTTTTAGCTTCCTCTCAGCTGTAATAGCCACGTCCGGATCATCGTAAATAACGGCCTTAACTCAAAGTAAGATAACACACGATTTCTAAAATTCTGAAAATCAGATCTCTGTCCAGAAAACTTCTCTGGTACGGGCATGCGAAGGTCTGTTACTGGAGGGGCTCGCACTGCATCGATAGTCGTTTGAAGTACCTGAATTGTCCCAGACATTTGGGTGATCTGAGTCTGTTGGGTACCAATAACTCCAGTAAGATCGTTTACCGTAGAGATCAGGGCTTCAACTTGACTACGCAGTGCGTCCATATTGTTTGGTCTGCTGTTCTGTAACGATCGGTGTCAGCCAGAACAGATTTTCTGATTATTGGTGATCTGCAGTATCACCAATAATACAGATGTTATACCTGATTATGTGGTGATCTGCAGAATCACCAATAATACAAGTATAGCAAGACACACAGGATACAAGGATGTAAAATGGTGTTTGGTGCAATAGTAAATATAGATGGAGATACCCACTGTCCAGAGGAGCTGGTGAAGGGGGTATCTCTAATCAACACAGTATCAGTATTCCAGCAAGCTGGAGACTCAGAGGAGTAATGATAGGTATACCCAAGGAGTGGGTGATGCACAGTAAGACAATGTAGCGAGATCACTCGAGGAGCGAGAGATTCAGACTGTACTGCAACAGGTGATCCCCTGAGGGGCAGGGAAAGCAGACAGCATATAATGATAGCTAGTCACCTGAAGAGCAGCTGATTAAGACTGTACTGCAGCTATCAACCTGAGGAGCAGGTGATTCAGACTATACTGCAGCTATCTACCTAAGGAGCAGGTGATTCAGACTATACTGCAGCTATCTACCTGAGGAGCAGGTGGTACAGACTATACTGCAGCTATCAACCTGAGGAGCAGGTGATAACTAAACTGAGAACCCCTCACCAGGACTAGCTCCCTGGTGAGGGCAGAAGAGTCAGACAAGCAGGTCCGGCAACACACGGACAGATACAGTACAGAGGTGGAAGACAGAATCAGAGTGAGGGATAGCAAAGTCGGCAACTGGATCAGGTAGGCAAAGGCACAGAATAACAAGACATAAGAGTAGTCAAGGCTAGCAGAGGGTCATAACAAATAATACAATTCAATTAGTACTTTAAGCTATCAACAGAATCTGGCTAAGTGTGGATCCCCAGATCCTGCTGGTTCTAGCACACTTTCGGATCTGACTATGGGTCTGACCGCTAACTCGTAGCATAAGCAACAGCAGACGAGGAACAACTGACAGGCCTGTTCTATATATACTGGGAGCGCTCCTAAACACCGCCCCAGTCGCTCAGCCAATCAGGATCAGTGCTGGAGTCAGCTCCCCTTCTGCTTGCATAAAGATCCTGTCTGTGCGCGCGAGCGCGTAGACCTCAGTCTATGTGCGACTGAAGGAGCAGGCAAAGTTCCACTATGCGACCATGCGGCGAAAGCCGCTGGCTGAGATGCGGAGACAGCCGCCATGCCACTCTGCACTGCGGCGGCTTCTTCCTCATTCCCCACAATCTCAGGCATATTTCCATCATGTATCCGCGCGGCGGAAACCGCCGGCTGAGACACGGAGATAGCCGCCATGCCACTCTCTGATGCGGCGGCATCTCCGCAATCCCTTACACAATTAATGCCTATGGGCAGGTTTCCACTAAACGCAATTTTTCTGATGCAGATTTTCCCATAGGCATTCATTGGAGTCAGTTTTTCTGCATCCAATCTGCGTGTAGTGGAAACGGGCCTTAAATCTTCCCTGGTGGTGCCTAACCCTAACCACCCACCTGGTGGTGCCTAAACTTAACCATCCCCCTGGTGGTGCCTAACCCTAACCATCTCCACTGCACAAACACCCTTACACACATATAAACAATAATATATTTAATCCTTAAAATAAAATACTTCACTATAAATAACATGAAGAGAATAATTTATATATTTGTAATAGAATAAATATAGCCTTAAAATCACGTACTCATTGATAATATTATAAATAGAATGTATATATATATATATATATATATATATATATATATATATATATATATATATATATATATATATATTAGAATAAATAGCCTTACAATCACGTACTCATTCAAAATCTTAAAATAATGGTAATATGAAAAGCGATACATTAGTAAGTTAATAAATCTGAAAACTATAATCTACGCATTATAAGTGTAAAAAACAAAGTTAATACCAAAAGCGATGCATTTCCAATAGAATAAGGTTGAAAACGATATTTAAGCATTATACGTATGAAAACAAATTTTAAAATGATAATATAAGTGTAAACGAAAATTTACTTGTTACAGTCCTAAAAGCGAAATTTAAAAAGAAAAAATAAGTAAAACCTCCTATAAGCGAAATTTAAAAACGAAAAAATAAGTATAACACAAAGTCAAAATGAATTTGTAAACAATATTTGTAATAAACCTTATTCTGTTAATGAAAACTTTTGTTAGCACGATCCCTGCAATCGCTATTTCTTGGGTGTCCAAATTTCCTGTCGGGCACCCAATAGCCAATATTTTGCATTGCAGTCTATGGCAGCGCCCTTTTTGTC
Source organism: Hyperolius riggenbachi (assembly GCF_040937935.1). Taxonomy (NCBI): domain Eukaryota; kingdom Metazoa; phylum Chordata; class Amphibia; order Anura; family Hyperoliidae; genus Hyperolius; species Hyperolius riggenbachi. The sequence goes on along the minus strand of NC_090655.1, from coordinate 97,891,729 downwards.
CATTAGCCATTTGCGCCCTTTTTTACTGCTTCCGCCAGTGGAGAGAGTTATGCTGGTACACAAGGTTTCCTTTTGTGCATCGAATGCGCCGCTCGATTTGAGTATTTCCGCGCATTTCCGAGCGCATTTCGATTATTTGTAGGTCGAATGCCATGTAAAGTATGGCAAATCGACCTAACGATCCATGAAGACGTGAATCGGACATGTCGGAAATAATCGAATTGACGCGAATCGAGCGGCACATTGAACGCAGTAACGCATTGTGTATACCCAGCATTAAAGAGTAAAGAGAGAATGTTCAGAGACTGGAGAAAAGGCAGATAGAGGGAAGTTAAAGGGGAACTGAAGAGAGAGGTATATGGAGGCTGTCATGTTTATTTCCTTTTAATCAATACCAGTTGCCTGGCAGCCCTGCTGGTCTATTTCTCTGCAGTAGTATCTGATTAAAACCAGAAACAAGCATGCAGCTAGTCTTGTCAGATCAGGCTTATAAGTCTGAACCACTGAAACACCTGATCTGCTGCATGCTTGTTCAGGGGCTATGGCTAATAGTATTAGAGGCAGAGGATCAGAAGGGCTGCCAGGCAACTGGTATTGTCTAAAAGAAAATAAACATGACAGCCTCCATATACATCTCTCTTCAGTTCCCCTTTAAGAAAAGAGGTGTTGCTGGCGTTTAAAGGCTGCATGGAAAAATCGCTTCGGATTTGGTCAATTTTATATGTAAAGTAAATTGCAAATTCTTCAACTAATAAGCATGGATAAGGAGGCCCCCTCCTCCTTATCCATGCTTATTAGTTGAAGAATTTGCAATTTACTTTACAAGGGAGAAGGGAGGGAGTTAAAAGGGCTGAACTAGTGCTTTGAATTGTGGCAGTGGGAGGATATTAGGGAAAATATTAGGGAAAAGAATTATATATATCTCAAGCCATACCTACTGTGTTGCTCACCTGCCCCACACATATGACATAGTTTTCTAACAGTCCTAAGAAACTTTTTCAGGAGCGGGCATAGTTAACCAATACAATATTATTTTTGGCATATGAGGTTAGTTTTAAAACATTTATTCAAGCTCCTCTGTAATACTCTCTGCTGACACTAATGTTCAGTTATAACACTCACCCCATGCCTTTTTTCAACATAAACAATTTGATCAAATTTGCAGATTATTTGGGAACCAAAGTGAATTCTGCTGCAGATAGACAAAACTATTTGAATAATTGTTGGGCAATAGGACATACTGGTAAATGCTGTTTGAATGCACACATGGTTCATACCTGTACTCTCTAACATGCATCCCAACAGGTCAGGTTATCATTCCCTGCTCAATATGGCCGCCACAGCTTGCTGCGGCTGCGCAGTCCGCATAGACGCTATTGTGGCAGTGCAGCTCTAGGGCCTCCTTCTGCCACGTCATTACTCCCTAATGTCTCCTGTATGTACATCGGGTGCATCGGGGGGAGGCCCTAGAGCTGCGCAGCCACACTCACGTCTATGCGAACTGCGCATCCGAAGCAAGCTGTGGCAGCCATGTTGAGCAGGGAATGATAACCCGACCCGTTGGGAAAGGTTGGGACCCGACTGGGTCCAGTAACAGAGTGGGAGACAAGGCGGAATAAAACGGAGGGCGCAGATGGTGTCCTCCGTAGATACAGAATGTAAACAGGTAATTAACTTTTCCACTTATTTGACCTCAGAAGTCCTTTAGAAATAACTATTATCTTTATTATGATCTGTAGGGATGATTAATGAGTAGAGATGCCCCGAACGGTTCGCCGGCGAACTTCGGTGGACTGCGTTCGCGGAGAACCGCAAACTTTTCCGGAAGTTCGGTTCACCCCCATAGTGCATCATGAGGGTCAATTTTGACCCTCTACATCACAGTCTGCAGGCACATTGGAGCAAATCAGGCTACACTCCCTCCTGGAGCCCCACCCCCCCTTATAAATGGCAGGCAGCGTCAGGCTTTTCACTCACTCGTGTGCCTGCAGTAATAGAGAAGGGAGAGCTGCTGTGCAGAGAGAGCTATAGGGAAAGTTTAGGTAGACTCTTGTAGGCTTCTTCGCGTGCTCTTTGCTGATTCTTATTGCTAAAAAAGCACCCCTCAACAGCTCTTTGAGAGCATATCTTGTTCTTGTGATCTATTTTTTTTTGTGTGGCCCTCTTGCATTTTATACAGCTCTGTCAGTCAGTCGTAGCTGGTATAATTACTACTGTGCCAGATGCACATCGTAATACCCATCACCACATATACCTACCTGTTGTTCACTTCAGTGCACTCACCTACCCATGTGAGCGCACGTAGTGTCACTGTGCCTGTCCGGTGCCTGTGTGTGTGTGACAGGTGCACATTGTAATACCCATCACTGCATATACCTACCTGTTGTTCACTTCAGTGCACCCACCTACCTACATGAGCGCACGCAGTGTCACTGTGCCTGTCCGGTACCTATCTGTGTGTGACAGGTGCACATTATAATACCCATCACTGCATATACCTACCTGTTGTTCACAGTGCACCCACCTACGTACGTGAGCACACGCAGTGTCACTGTGCCTGTCCAGTAGCTGTCTGTATGTGACAGGTGCACATTGTAATACCCATCACTGCATACACCTACCTGTTGTTCACAGTGCACCCACCTACCTACGTGAGCGCACACAGTGTCACTGTGCCTGTCCGGTACCTGTCTGTGTGTGACAGGTGCACATTATCATACCCATCACTGCATATACCTACCTGTTGTTCACAGTGCACCCACCTACCTACGTGAGCGCACACAGTGTCACTGTTCCTGTCCAGTACCTGTCTGTGTGTGACAGGTGCACATTGTAATACCCATCACTGCTGCATATACCTACCTGTTGTTCACTTCAGTGCACCCACCTATCTACGTGAGCGCATGCAGTGTCACTGTTCCTGTCCAGTACCTGTCTGTGTGTGACAGGTGCACATTGTAATACCCATCACTGCTGCATATACCTACATGTTGTTCACTTCAGTGCACCCACCTACCTACGTGAGCGCACACAGTGTCACTGTGCCTGTCCGGTACCTGTCTGTGTGTGACAGGTGCACATTGTAATACCCATCATTCCTGCGTATACCTACCTGTTCACTTCAGTGCACCCACCTACCTACGTGAGCGTAGAGATGAGCGTAATGACGTAATTACGATTTCGTGAAATTTTGCGTAATTAGTGTAATTACGATTATGGCCGTAAGTACATAATCGTAATGAAGAAGGATTTTGCAAAATTTCGCGTAAGCGTAATTTTCGCATTACAATGGGTATTTGTTCATGCCGTAATTTCGCATTAAACCCTACCGTAATTTCGCGTTAAACCGCAACGCTCCGTATAATATAAAAAAGCCGCTGACTTTAAGGGTTAATAGCAAAGCCCCCTTAAATGCTAAGAGCCTCAAATTTGGAGAATATATTAAGGAGATCAGAAGGAATAAGAGGAGAAAAATTTTTTTCAAAAAGACCTTATAGTTTTTGAGAAAATCGATGTTAAAGTTTCAAAGTAAAAATGTATACATTTAAAAACCCGCCGACTTTAACGGTTAATAGCAAAGCCTGCTTAAAGTTTAGGAACACCAAATTCCTAGGGTATATTAAGGGGATCAGTGGGAAAAGGAGGAAAATTTTTTTTTCAAAAAGACCTTATAGTTTTTGAGAAAATCGATTTTTAAGTTTGTTTTTTAAATGCGGATAATGTCAGTTTTTTTTGCACAGGTAACAATAGTGTATTATTTTCATAGATTCCCCCAAGTGGGAAGAGTTTTACTTACTTCGTTCTGAGTGTGGGAAATATAAAAAAAACCGACGTGGGGTCCCCCCTCCCAGACCTCTTTAACCCCTTGTCCCCCATGCAGGCTGGGATAGCCAGAATGCAGAGCACCGACCGCGTGGGGCTCCGCACCCTGACTATACCAGCCCGCATGGTCCATGGATTGGGGGGTCTTGGAAGGGGAGGGGCAGCCAAGCTTTCCCCTCCCCCTCCGAGCCCTTGTCCAATCCAAGGACAAGGGGCTCTTCTCCACCTCCGATGGGCGGTGGAGGTGGAGGCCGCGATTTCCTGGGGGGGGGGGGGGGGGGTTCATGGTGGAATCTGGGAGTCCCCTTTAAAAAGGGGTCCCCCAGATGCCCACCCCCCCTCCCAGGAGAAATGAGTATAGAGGTACTTGTACCCCTTACCCATTTCCTTTAAGAGTTAAAAGTAAATAAACACACAAACACTTAGAAAAAGTATTTTAATTGAACAAAAAAACATAACCACGAAAAAAGTCCTTTAATATTCTTAATTAACCATTAATACTTACCTGTCCCTTTAAATAAATGATCCCTCGAAATAGCCTCGGAAATGTTCTATCAGTTACAATGTAACAAAGTTATTACAATGTAACAACTTTGTTACATTGTAACTACGCCGCACCCGACGTCACTCGCCGCTCAGCCGCCGCATACCCGTCTGCGCTGCATGGATCCGACAGAGCTCTGAGCTATATAGCTCAGAGCTCTCGAAAGCATCTTTGTATTTGGGCTCCAAGGAGCCCCATTGGTCCTTAGCAGACCAATGGGGTTCCTTCAAATCAGAAGGAACCCTATTGGTCTGCTAAGGACCAATGGGGCTCCTTGGAGCCCAAATTTAAAGATGCTTAGAGACCATTTAAAATCACCATTTGCGGAGCATTCACAGCTATATGCCTGTGAACTAAAAAGCAGTGCACTTATATGTACTGTAAACTTATCCTGGCCAGGAAATAACGTTAGAACAGCATCACATGCATCCGCGCATACTCACTTCTCACATACTTGTGCCATAGGTGGTGCAACGTTGGGGGGCCCCCTGTATAATAATGCAAAGCGTGGAATCACTATAGAAAAGCCGGATACAGTTTCATCAGCTGTATGCAAGATCATCTTCCGCTGCATATAGTCAGGCAGTATTGGTTGATCTCACCCATCCTGCTGCATCACTTGTTCACTTCGGTAAGTCCCTGGGTTTAAATGATATGGCCTCTTTGATCCTGCTCAGAGGTGCCCTGGGGCCATCCGCCTCTGCCCACAGCAGCCAGGTGTCCATGAAGGAAATCTTTGAGCAGAAGAAGCCAATTTCTGCCAGTCAGCCCCTTGCCCGCTGTCTGACAGCTGGCTTGGCAGAACTGTTAGCTCACCAGCTGTTACCATACCAGCTCGTGGACTCTGAGGCCTTCCAAAAATTTGTGGCCATTGGGACGCCGCAGTGAAAGATACCAGGCCGCAATTATTTCTCTAAAAAGGCGATACCCAAACTGTACCGTGAAGTTGAGAGGCAAGTGGAGCGTTCGGAGCGTACTGCGCAGATGCAGTAGTGAGATCACTGGAGCGTCCTGACTCCTGTCCTTTCCTGCATGGACATGGGAGGAGGATTACTGGCAGTGGTACCTTTATTGCGTTGTGCTGTGACATCACCCTTAAGTGCATTGTAAAGCATAGTTGCCAGCTTGTTCTGCAAGTGCTGCATCCTTTCTGCCTTCTGGTGATTTGGAAACATGTCCGCCACTTTGTGCCTATACCGAGGGTCTAGTAGCGTGGCCACCCAGTAATTGTCATTCACCTTGAGTTTTTTTATACGGAGGTCCCTCAACAGGCTGGACGTCATGAAAGACACCATCTGCACAAAGTTGGATCCAGACGTACTATCCATCTCCTAATGCTCTTCCTCACTGACGTCAGCTAAGTCCTCCTCCTCCCCCAGTCATGAGCAATACCATGGGAACGTTGAGCAGCACAAGCCCCCTGCGACGCCTGCTGCGGTTGTTCTTCTGCCGCTACCTCCTCCTTTTCCAAAGAAACACCTTCCTCATCATCCAAGTCTGACTCCTCTTGCACACACGACTCTTCCTCCTCCTCCTCCCCCCTCTGTGCTGCCGCAGGTGTTTAGGAAACTGGTTCTGATGAGAATTTATCCCACAATGCTTCCACCCATAAGTGTTCCTGTTCATGCTCCTCTACAGCTTGATCCACCACTCTACACACGTCATGCTCCAGGAAGTAAGCGTACGGGATCAAGTCGCTGATGGTGCCTTCACTGCAACTCACCAGGTTGCTCACCTCCTCAAATGGCCGCATGAGCCTGCATGCATTTCGCATGAGTGTCCAGTTGTTGGGCCAGAACATCCCCATCTCCCCAGACTGTGTCCTTCTACTGTAGTTGTAGAGGTACTGGGTGACGGCTTTCTCCTGGTCTAGCAGGCAAGAGAACATAAGGAGGGTCGGATTTCAGCGAGTCAGGCTATCGCAAATCAGGCGTCTCACTGGCAACTTGTTTCTCTGCTGAATATCGGCAAAGCGTGCCATGGCCATGTAAGACCGCCTGAAATGCCCACTCAACTTCCTGGCCTGCTTCAGGACATCCTCTAAGCCTGGGTACTTTGACACAAATCTTTGAATGACTAGATTCAACAAATGTGCCATGCAGGGTACTGTGGGGATATATTGCAGTGCTGATGCTGTTAAGGATAATACAGTAATATATTTTCAGTTTCCCATTTTTATATCTGCTGTGTTATGTCAAAGGTGTAGATATGCCAGGCTAGATTCATGGACTGTTCATGTGATTGTGTGTGTGGGTCAATAGACCTACATTTGCATCTAAGAGGACTTCAGTGAATAGAGCTGGGGTAATCAGACAATGGCAGAAGTGAAGTGTTGAAGTCACTGACACTTGAAACATCTACACTTCTGTTGATGAAGGCTGTTAAAGCATTGTGAAGAACTCTAGACTAGTCAGGAAGAGTCTCTTCATCAAAAGTTGACATGTGTGTTAAAGAGACACTGAAGCGAGAATAATTCTTGCTTCAGAGCTCATAGTTAGCAGGGGCATGTCCCTTCACCCCCCCCCCCCCCCGCAAAATCAACGACCTAATTGGTCGTAGATTTTGCTGCTCCTAGAGGCAGGGCTAATGGCTGCAGCCCTGCCTCTAGTCGTGTCTATCAGCGGCGCATCGCCGCCTCTCCCCCGCCCCTCTCAGCGAAGGAAGACAGAGGGGCGGGGGAAAGGCGGAGATACGCGCTGACAGACGCGCGTGGGGCAGGGCTGCGACGGTTAGCCCTGCCTCAACCAGGAAGAGATCCCCGGCTGCACGGAGGGGATTTGTGAGGTAAGGGACGCCCGTTTAGCTGCGTGATAGCGGCGTTTTAGTAGGGGCACACATGCCCCTGCTAACTATGAGCTCTGAAGCAAGATTTATTCTCGCTTCAGAGTCTCTTTAAACACTATTTCATTGTGAGGAAATTGAATTATTGGTGGAGGTGCAAACTATACCCTGTAAATTACATCTATGGGAAGGGGTTGGAAATCTCTGCAGACTTTAAAAACGAAGACAAGAAAAAAAAGCCTTAATCAAGTTTTCACCTGGAGTTGAAAAGCCTCACTTCACAATCTTTTGATGTATAGACTTTTACCTGGAAATGGAATTATGTCTAAGAGTTAATTAAAAACTAGTTCCTCCCCTCCCCAAGGAAGTTGCAGCCTCCAGGCATATCTCACAGTATAGAACAGCAGCTAGGATAGCCACAACTTGTAGTTCTTGGAGATAGCACACACGGCTAGAACTAACTTGGTTCCTGACCAGAAAGTGCGTACTCCCGCAACAACGCCAGATCGATACGCTGGTACGTTTATTTCCCCGTTTATTTTGGTAAGCAAATCGCTTTGTGTGTATTGTTGTAACTTTTATCTTTGTAACTTTTTACTTTGTTTTTTTAATCTTTTGTATATATTCTGGTCTGCATTGTTCCACTTTTTTCCCTGGAATATTAAATTATTATTTAATAAGCTTGACTTTTGCTGTACTAAACTAACACTCATAGCCTAGAAGAGATTGAAGTGTGAAGTCCGTGCCTGATTGTATGATTGAGCCACACTACCGTATAAGATTGTAATTGCATTGTGTGTGGGGCGTTTGTCATACGTTGGCCTAAAGCGCACAGCTGACCCAACGTATGAAAATGCCAGTGCGAGTAGCTCAACAGCTGATTGTCAAACAGTATCGTTCGGAACGAATGTTAGTGGTTTTGCTTCACTACAGTGTAAGATTGCAACTGTGTGTGTGTGTGGGTGCGTGGCGTTCCCGTATTCGGCCTAAGCACAAAGCTGACCCGAATACGAAAACGTGGATTGCGCGCTGAAGACTCAACAGCAGAGTGGAAGTGTCTAGCGAACCGCTAGTGGTGGCAGTGAGAGGTGTTCTGAGGGGTCCCAGCCTTGTTTTAGCTCGAATAAGGCTGCTCCCCGCTTGATCTGGTCAAACCCGCAGTCGGGAACCGTATACGCAGGCGTGCCGCGGGCCGGTTCCTGACAGGTACATGTGTCAGCTTTCCCAAATTCAAAGCGGAAAGGAGATTGCTGCCGTTTTCACACACCACGTTGCCGATCTAAAGCTGGTGCGGGATCAGCCACTGATCCACCTGTTTGTTAAGAGCAGCCAGAAGAGCTGCTCCAGTGTGACTCTCCGCATAGAGGCAAGACATGTCTAAGATGGCGTGACACCGTCGTACCTGGCATGCAGCATAGGCCCTGGGGAGCTGGGGCTGTGTAGCTGGAGAGGAGATTGCAGCACCAGTAGAGTTAAACTGCCACTCAGCCAAGGAGGAGCAGGATGACGACAGTGAAGAGGATGTAGCAGGAGGAGAGGAGGTGGTAGGAGGCCTGCCTGCAAGCCGTGGAGGTGTCACAAGTTGGTTCGCTGCACAGCCACGTACTCCCTGCTTGCCATTGGTCACCAGGTTGACCTAATGAGCTGTGTAAGTAATGTACCTGCCCTGAGCGTGCTTGGCAGACCAGGCATCCGTGGTCAGGTGGACCCTTGACCTAACGCTGTGTGCCAGAGATGACACCACTTGCCTCTGTGCATCAAAACCTATCTAGGGAATAGGAGCACATATCCATAACGTCCTCCCTGGGACAGATAGTGCATCTAACTAATCCTGCAAGGGAGCTGCTAGTACCTGAATATGTACCATGCAAACACACCAGCAAGCTGTGTGTTAAGATCACTAATAGGGGAAGAGGGAGAGCACTAGATAAAATGCTAGCCACAAAGGATCAAATACAATTTAAAAAACACAAACAGGACAGCATTGATTGCTGCATGATTTTTTAAGTGGATTCGCCTGAGGATTTGCATAAGTGTGCGGAAGTTCATTTTGAAGTTTTGCTGTTTTGCTTGCCACACCCCTTCCAGCACCTCCCCATTAAATCTACAAGTGTTTAAAGAGACTCCGTAACAAAAATTGCATCCTGTTTTTTATCATCCTACAAGTTCAAAAAGCTATTCTAATGTGTTCTAGCTTACTGCAGCACTTTATACTATCACTGTCTCTGTAATAAATCAACTTATCTCTCTCTTGTCAGACTTGTCAGCCTGTGTCTGGAAGGCTGCCAAGTTCTTCAGTGTTGTGGTTCTGCTATGAACTCCCCCTTCCAGGCCCCTGTATGCACACTGCCTGTGTGTTATTTAGGATTAGAGCAGCTTCTCTCTTCTCTCTTATCTTTTACAAGCTGGATAAATTGTCCTCTGAGCTGGCTGGGCTTTCACATACTTAGGAATTACAGACAAGGGCAAAGCTGTTTGCAGGAAGAAACAAGCAGCCTGAAACTTCAGTGCATGAGAACAGGGGGAAAGAAACACACACATAATCTCTTGAAATTCAAAAGGAAGGCTGTATACAGCCTGCTTGTGTATGAATGTATTTTCTATGTGTGGACATACTGTACATCAACCTACTTCCGGTTTTGGTGGCCATTTTGTTTGTTTATAAACAAACTTTTTAAAACTGTTTTTAACCACTTTTAATGCGGCGAGGAGCGGCGAAATTGTGTCAGAGGGTAATAGGAGATGTCCCCTAACGCACTGGTATGTTTACTTTTGTGGGATTTTAATAATACAGATTCTCTTTAACCTCCTTGCCGGTTATCCCAAAGCTCAGCTCGGGGTAACCCGCCGCGGAGCATTCCTCAGGCCCTAGTGGGCCGATTTGCATAATTTTTTTTTAATACACGCAGCTAGCACTTTGCTAGCTGTGTGTTACTTACAATCGCCGCTGCTCCGCACCGATTCGCCGCTACCCGCCGCATCAGAGGTTGCCCCCCCGAGACCCGTGCACTGCCTGGCCAATCAGTGCCAGGCAGCGCTAAGGGGTGGATCAGGACTCCCTCTGACATCACGACGTCGGAGACGTCATCGTGCCCGTCACCACGGCGATGGGGGAAGCCCTTAAGGAAATCCCGTTCAGAACAGGATTTCCGGATGGACATATGCGCCGGCGGCGATCGGAGCATACGGGGGACGCTGCAGGGAGGGGGGGAAGCATGTAGCTAGCGCTAGGCTAGCTACATGCTAAAAAGAAAAAAAATGCAAAAAAACACCCTCCCTGCCGTGCGCAGCACATTTTTAGAACGACAGGGAGGTTAAATGTCCTAGCTCAAGGTGAGGAGCCTGGATTTTGTGTTTTTTTTTTTATAAATGCACCGCCAGGGAAGTTAAACTGAATGGAAGAAGAAATGATTTGCATCTTATTGATCATCCTTAATGATCAGGTGTTAAAAAATATGGCAAAATCCAACAAAGCTCTGAATTTTTTGTGTCAAGTAGAATTATTTCAGAGAAACATTATTTCATAACATAACATTATTTCATCATAACGTGTACATATTGTAAAGAAAATCAGATTTTTAGTTCCTATAATTGCAAAACCTCCTGTATATTGTTAAACTATACATTTCCTACACTGTTTTCTCATATATCAGTCAGTATGCCGAGTTCTCACTGGTAAGAACAGATGTATTTTGCATTTACAATATTTAGTGACCCAGAGCTATTAGCATGAACATTTCAACTGCTGCTAAGCATAGTTCCTACTCATAAAAACATTACAAAGGTGTGGAAAAGCCAATTCACACTCACACATCAAACAACACTTTTAAATGGTGTGAATGGCTAAACAGAAAAAAACAAGATTTTATTTTGCTTATCCAATTCACTTGGTAATGGGCTCACGTTTGAATTGTCTCTACACTGGTGTGGTCTATGAAGGGAAAGGCTTGTTAGACCAGAGAGACACTTGTGTGGGTTGAACATTAAAACTACTTAAAGAAAATAGTCAACTGGAAACTTAATAACCTAAGGCCCTGTTCAGACTACGTGCGTTCCTAGCCGGTTTTCCAGAACGCGTACGGGCAGACTTTGCGCATAGAAACAGCTACTAATGTTGTCACATGTATGCATATGAGACGCATACGTTTCTCATCGCATTGCTTCACGCAGTTCTGTGCGTCATGCACAGAAACTGACACAATGAAAGTCTATAGACGCGTATCAAAAACGCGTACTACTGTGTTTTAGCGTACGTTTCACTCTGCGTTTCCCATTGTTTCCTGTGTGACGCACTTCCTTTCAACATGCAAAAACACAATAGAAACCGCAAGAAAAACGCATATAAACGCATGCGTTTTTCAACTTGCGTTTTCTTTGTTTTCTATGCGTTCTGCAAACGCTGACAGTATGAACAGGGCCTAAGTCTTAATTCCACCTTTATGTGTCTAACATTAATAAAAGGTTAGAAACACATTTTAGATTATACATTTTGATTTCCTCTTATTTTCCCACATATATATTAGGAGTTACATCTTCCTTCAGTAACTAGCTATGGAGACATCCATTAATTGGCCACATACAGTATCTAAGTGTACAAAGCAGAATCAGCAAGTGACAGATTATAATCGCTATGTAGCTTCAAAATAGCACTGCATCTAAACAAAATCTGCTGCCTGGGATGGAACTTCAGGTACAAAATATATCTATTGGCTACTTTGCAGATGACAAGGGCAGTAATTGGCCAAAAAGCTCTTACTACTGTTGATAAGCTCGTGGAACCAGCTATGTGGCCAATTGATGGATGTCAACTGTGTAAGTCTCTCCTACTGTCCATTAGGCTTGCCCCCTCCTCTGCACCTTCAAACAGGCCCTTAAAATTCACCTCTTTAAGAAGGCCTATCTCTGTCAAGAACATCTTGATGTAGCCCCTACCTATCGTGTCACTGCCCTCTCCCTTTAGTTTGTAAGCCTTTGGCAGCTTTGTGTATCCTGCCCGATTGTGCATCCGGCTCATAGAATAACTTGAACTTGAATTATTTAGACTACTACGCCAGTGTATGATCTAGCATTGTGTGTCTTACTGTTTATTACCTGTATTTTGTTGTCTGTCACCCATATTATTAGAGTTGCAGATTACCCAGCAAGCTCATGGCGAACCAGAACTCTTAGGATTGTGTAAGGGGCTACAAATGACCAAAAAGCCATCTTACTAAAATGCTATGCTAAACAGAAGTTTGCATTCTTAAAACAGATGGTATTTGTGATTATTCAGATTGGAGTGAGCATACAATGTCTCACACAATGTGTCACTGCTGAATATGCAAATCATCTTTTGTTTTCCATGCAAGCTAAACACATGTCCAGAACCGCTGGAATGCAATGATGTGTCAGCTTGTTATTGTACAGAGCCTCAATAATTCAACATGCATACAAACTTGTGGTTCTGGAGGTGTGTATAGTTTACAGGGACAACAAAGGATGAATTGCATATTCTGCAGTGATGCATTGTGGGAAACCTTATATGCTCACTCCAATCTGAATAATCGCAAACACCTTCTGTTTTAAGAAGGCAAACTTTTGTTTTCCATATTATCATTGTCTGTACCTTATTTTATGTCCAGCGCTGTATAATATGTTGGCGCTGTATAAATTCAATAATAGTGGATTTTATTCCACAATAGGAACAATCTATACAATATCAAGAGATTTTCCATGAAAACAGCTGTTATCTCTGTCATATAGTACATAGGTGAAAAGATTAGGGTTCAGCAGAAATACAGGTTAAAGCTACATTAAGATACACTCACCTAAAGGATTATTTGGAATACCTGTTCAATTCCTCATAATTGCAACCAATCACATGGCAGTTGCTTCAATGCCTTTAGGGGTGTGGTCCTCGTCAAGACAATCTCCTGAACTCCAAACTGATTGTATGTGAAAGAAAGGTGATTTAAGCAATTTTGAGCATGGCATGGTTGTTGGTGCCAGATGGACCGGTCTGAGTAATTCACAATCTGTTCAGTTACTGGGATTTTTACGCACACCTATTTCTAGGGTTTATAAAGAATTGTGTGAAAAGGGAAAAAAATCCAGTATGCGGCAGTCCTGTGGGCAAAAATGCCTTGTTGATGCTACAAGTCAGAGGAGAATGATAGAAGAGCAACGTTGACTGAAATAACCACTCGTTACAACCGAGGTATGCAGCAAAGCATTTGTGAAGCCACAACCTTGAGGCGGATGTGCTACAACAGCAGAAGACCCCAACGGGTACCACTCATCTCCACTACAAATAGGAAACAGAGGCTACAATTTGCACAAGCTCACCAAAATTGGACAGTTGAAGACTGGAAAAATGTTGCCTGGTCTGATGAGTCTCGATAGAGTCAGAATTTGGCGTAAACAGAATGAGAACATGGATCCATCATGCCTTGTTCCCACTGTGCAGGCTGGTGGTGTAATGGTGTGGGGGATGATTTCTTGGCACACTTTTGGCCCATTAGTGCCAATTGGGCATTGTTTAAATGCTACGGGCTACCTGAGCATTGTTTCTGACCATGTCCATCCCTTCATGACCACCATGTACCCATCCTCTGATGGCTACTTCCAGCAGGATAATGCACTATATCACAAAGCTCGAATCATTTCAAACTGGTTTCTTGAACATGACAATGAGTTCACTGTACTAAAATGGCCCCCACAATCACCTGATCTCAACCCAATAGAGCATCTTTGGGATATGATGGAACGGGAGCTTCGTGCCCTGGATGTGCATTCCACAAATCTCCATCAACTGCAAGATGCTATCCTATCAATATGGGCACACATTTTTAAAGAATGCTTTCAGCACCTTGTTGAACTAATGCCACATAGAATTAAGGCAGTTCTGAAGGCGAAAGGGGGTCAAACACCGTATTAGTATTGGTGTTCCTAATAATCTTTTAGGTGAGTGTATATAGCACTATTAAAATACAAGGTACAGGGAAGAAGAGAGGGCCCATAGTGACGGGACCCCATAAATATGTATCATTTTGCTGCTGTTGATGGGGGGAGGTGGTATAGTCAGACAGATTGGTAGCAGTCCCCAGTTACAGCAGTTATTTTAGCCACACTTGAGACTTTTTTCCCCTTTTACAGTATTCTAGCCCTTAGGATAGGCCTTAAAGGCAATCGCTGACAAGTTCATATTTTAGCAAAACAACGGTTTGGCCAGAGCTTTCTGTGGCTTACCTACGGGTGAGGTTGTCAATCAGAGAAGGCACACCCTTAAGTTTACAAAGGTATAAAAGAAGAATAATGTTTCACAAGATGCATCACTAAGGCCTAGTGCACACCAAAACCGCTAGCAGATCCACAAAACGCTAGCGGTTTTGGGTGCGGATGACAGAGTTTAGTCCCAGTGCAAACCGGGCGGATCTTGATGCAATCTGCCGAGTGTTCACCGGCCGCATCCGCATCAGCATCCGCATGGCTAATGTTTGTCTATGTGCAGCAAGAGGCACATTTGCGGCTTGCTAAAAACCTCAAACCGCCGGTATGCAACAGCCCATAGAGATACATTAGCCATGCGGATTTTCAGGTGGATTCGGCCGGCGGATCTGCCCGGTGTGCACTGGACCTAAGTCAGGTTCACATTGGGCATCCATGCAGCGAGTTAGAATAACATGATCAGCTACAATGCAGAGGTGTGAACTACACCATAGAATTGTATGGGTAGTGAGTTAACAGGCAGAATTATTCTGCAACGCAATTGAGGCATTGTGAAAAAAGCCTAATGGATCTTTCACATTCCCTTGTAATGTGTAGCCAACCAGCCAGGAGAGATGCTTTTTGTCCAGGGAAACAAGAAGATGCTAGGTAGTCTATTTAAATATGACAGGACAATAAACTCCACCCTCCTCCTTAGGTCAGTTATTTTAATTACAATCTAAGAGATCATTAATTATGCCCATCACTAGTAGAGTCCATTAGTAATAGGACTACAGTGATTACAAAGGATCCACAGCAATACTTTCCTACAGGCACTCCACTTCCCTTCCACTCGCAGAAACATTTTTTGCTAATCAGCATGTTTTATACAACAAAATATGAAGAGGTGAAACTTCTGAGGTAATCAAACCTCCATCATGATTACATTGAAAGTGCTGATCGGCTAGGACTCACTGGCCTATCAGTTCTTGAATCATCATCAGAGTGGCCAGTTAAATAAATATAGGTGAATGGCTCTTGACTGCATGGAAAGTTCATTAATTGGTGCAACTAGGCAGTTTTCTATGATAGAGGGAAGAACAGCTTTAGTGTTCACCACTGTGAATCACTAAGGTCAAGTACACTGTACCTAAAATGTACTGCTGTAAGAATCCCTTTGGGCTTACTTTATATTACTTTAATGGGATCCACTCAGAATGGCAATCTATACAGTTTCATGTTTAAAGCTGCTAATGCCCAACTCCCAGGACAATGGCGCCCCTGCAAGGATGAAGATGGGAACGCATGGAATGATGGAGGAGTGCAACAGCCAGGACAGGTGAATTGCAATGCTGCCAAAAACTCTGCAGGGTCCCTGGGAAACAAGATAAAGTTGAGTGGAGACCGGGGGGGGGGGGGGGGGGGGGGGAGGGGATTTCTCAGGAGTTCTCATGGGCCTTGGGGAAATTGCCCAGTTTCAACCTATCGAAGCACCGGCACTGATGACACAGCAAAGATAAGCAATGCTGAAAAAAGGAGTACTGTATGGAATACTATTTTTATTTTCACCAAGAATAGTTTCTTTAAATATCACCATTCTTTAATACTACAAGCATACAGACTCAACTTCCAAAATTTGACACAAGAATTCATCTGATTGCAAGGATACAAAAAAGGAATGGGAAGGGGGAAAACGTGTGACAGCTGCCTGGTCAAATTTCCTATAATTACAATCAAAATAAAATTAATCCAGGTTTTTAATTAAAAATAAAAATATACCAGAATGTAAAAATCTATTTTCTTCCGTTGCAGGTCAATTTGCACATCAATTATATGTCTGTCTGTGATCAAGTCTGGCCAAGTCAAATGGGAAATGGGTGGGAGATACTGCAAGTCATGTTCAGGACAATGAGGTCAAGGATGTCAAGAGTTACTTTAAAGAGATGTGTAGGTTTGGATGACCTTTAGAATGAGGGCTGTTTTCCCTCAGGACTACTAAGCCAAAGCTTGTTTGATGGAACAGTTATCTTTTGCAGAGAATGATTAATAGAAAATGGACAAAGAACGTCTGTCTTTTAACTTTAAAGTATTCCTACAAATTGTTTGTGTTTCCATCCAAAGGAAGGAAATGTTACATAAAACTCATCTGATGCATGGTATCGTATATACCATGGTGAAAACAAATAGGGGATGGCAGGAGCTGTCACTAGTGGAAATACATGAAGAAACAGCTATTTGTAGAGGTGAAAGTTTTAACAAGCAGTGTTCAAAGAATAGAAAACAGTACTGCAGAGAGTGACACGAAGCAGAGAAGCAACTTGAGAAAAAGGGCAGTTGCATAAACTGAGTTTTATCACGGAAAGAGAAACAAAAAAGAATAGCAATGCCTAACCTGAACATCTGTCAAGAATGTACAAAGTAGTACCTTGGTCACTTTGTACATCTGCTTTCTTTCTGCATAGATATTCATAATTAGTAAAGTGCAAATTAACAACTCTCCCACTTCACACCTCTCTGCTATTGAGAGCAACATTGTTCACCTTATTTAAAAAAAAAGACGAAAATAAGATTGCCTTTTCTTAAACAAACAATAAAAGAGCAGTAGCATTTAGAGGAAAGCATCAAGCGACACTTTCAGCCGCCAATATAAGGTGAGGAAGTCAGTGGTGTCACGTAGAGCTAGGAATGGTCACTGTGGGGGATCCACAGTAACCTGTGTGACAAGATGAGAGATCAGTGGTGACACCTTCAGGCAGAAAATGACCTTGCAGTGTTTTATAAGTTGCTGTAACAATGGTTAGTCAGTAACAACAGCAAGAAAAGACTGGAGATTAGGAGAGTTGTGATCAGGCATGTCATTAGGACAAGAGATTTGGGGTACTTCCTTGAATCTCTGTCCACTGCATCCCAGTTGTCAGGGCACAGAGTGCCCTTAATAGTGCTCCAAATGTTTATTAATCACCAGACGCCCACCCTGTGCCTTATGTCGTGCTGTCATCAGAGAGATGACCAGCATGGCTGAGCTGCAGCGTTGTGTTACTAGTCAACAGTGGGAAACCCGGGTTCTGCTCCAATGGAAGCACTACCGGTTTCCTACAGTTGCCAGAGGGCAGGTCCAATTTGCTTTATGTCTTCTGGCTGGACCCTGGTGAACGGTGACCATGATGGAAGACCTGCTTCTTTGTGCCCTGGCTGCAGTTAGTGCTGCTGACTCCTGGACTACATGGCCCTGGCATTCATTTTCAAGATGAAGGTATTGAGGAGGGGTTGCCAGAGGCTGAAAATTATTAGAAACTGATAGTACAGGGCAGGATAGCATAACAGGCACATCTGACTCCCATTCATAAGAGAAAAAACACACACATACATTGGATAGATAGATTTGCATAATTTAGTTAGAAAGTCTTTGTAGATTATTAATTCATTATGTCCAAAATGCAAACCATTTTGTATGTTTAAGGTCAGTAGGTCTGATGCACATGGCAATTTTACTGCTACTAGTGCAAGGGTAGCATAGGCAGTTTACCCTCAGCAACACATATTTTACTTAGTTATTATTATTATTGATTTATAAGGCATCAACATATTCCATGGCACTGTACAAAGTAAGAAACAAACATGGGGTACAAAATAATACAGACAATGGTAAACACCAAAATACAACATACCGGGTTGGTCCAAAATCCAGAATTGGTCATTACTGTGACAAATGAATATGAATATATGTAACAAATTCCAAAACACAAAAGGGTGAGAGCCCTGCCCTTGTGAACTTACAAGAGTTGCACACACAGGCGTTGCCATAGGTACATCCATGTTAGAGCATTAATGCATGTAACGCTAAGGGTTAATGGTCGGTGCTTCCCCTGCGCTAGTGAGGAAGGACCATGTGGTTCTTGCTGCTTTTCATATCTCTTTTTCATGTCAGAGGTATCTTTTTTTGTGTTTCACATCTGTGGTAACGGTTTCTGCATGTCACATATCTGGCATAACTTATCTGCATTTCACATCTGTGGTAAAGGTTTCTGTGTTTCACATATTTGGTGTAAAGTTTGTTGCATTTCACATCTGCTTTAATGGTTTCTGCATACCCTATATGTGGCTTAACATATCTGTGAAAAAGTTTTCTGCATTTCACATCTGTGGTAACTGTTTCTGTATTTCCAGTATGTGGCGTAACAGTTTTTAAATTTCACATGTGTGTTAACGGTTTCTGCAATTCATATCTGAAGTTTCTCCATTTGACATTTGGCCTAACAATGTCTGCATTTGACATTTGGAGTAATGGTTTCTGCATTTTATCTGTGGTATAGTGTGTTTTATTTTGTCCTGCTAGTACTGAGTTGGAACCCTTTTTGCTTTCAGAACTGCCTTCATTCTTCGTGCAATTCCTCAGGTTTTGGTAATTAATGGCACAATAACATCACACATTTTCTGCAAATTTATCACCTGTAACTGTGATGTGAGACCACCACCTCATAGGGGAAACAATGCCTTATTATATGTGTGTGTGGTTTTTTTTTTTGGGGGGGGGGGGGGACACGTTGTATAGTTCCTTTTAGGATCACTTTGCCTAAACTGGGCAAAAACTGGGCAAAACTCTAGGCCCTTTTGAGTTACACTTGTTACATTACAGTTGGCTACTCCCACATCATGTGTTCAGGAAGAAAAAAGAGAGAGGACATCCGGGCACCTTCCGTCCTTCGTTTTATTGCCAAAATGTACATCCATTCGGGTAACATACCACAGGTGTGTTCAACTGGTGGCTTAGTTAAGTGGTGGTGAGTGGGAGGTGGGGTAGCCGGGCATCAGTTGGGGCTTGCGACGGCCGTTTCGCGTCTTGCTAGACGCTTGGTCACGCTGTGCTCCAGTCGCAACTTACTGGAGCACAGCGTGACCAAGCGTCTAGCAAGACGCGAAACGGCCGTCGCAAGCCCCAACTGATGCCCGGCTACCCCACCTCCCACTCACCACCACCTAACTAAGCCACCAGTTGAACACACCTGTGGTATGTTACCCGAATGGATGTACATTTTGGCAATAAAACGAAGGACGGAAGGTGCCCGGATGTCCTCTCTCTTTTTTCTTCCTGAACACAAGATCAATTGTTTCTTTTTTCAACATGCCGATCCGATGTGCACACGTCTGAGCCTATAGCAACATCAGAGGGATATCGGAGGAAAGGTGAGAGTAACGTTCATTTGCCTGTTTACCACGACGCAATTTTGAATCTGCACAACAAGGGAGTGCCACTCTATACATACTATATCTACATATATGTACTCCCACATCATGGCCACACCCATTTTTCATGCACCACGCTCTACCTTTGTCCTTGGTGCCCCAGATATCTTAGGATCCTAGCAACACCCTGGTTGTGATCCTGTTTATAAAGAGAAAGAAGCAGTGATCATGAAATAGGAAAATATTCATACTAGACCATTCAATTTTAGCTCACCTGTTTGAAGCAGTGGCATAGCTATAATTTAATTATTTTGTCCATTTATTTACACTTGGTTAGAAAAGCAGACCATGGGGGCATATGTGTGGCACCAGCATGCTGTGAGCTCCACTCTGAGCCTTCGACTGATGCCTCAATAGCAACTTACTGGTGGGCTAAATTGTGTCAAAAACCAGATGGTCTGACACCCGAAATGACCAGCAATTCAAATAGAAAAAGCTGAGCAATGATTCATTGCAAGCTGCATCCACAAGCTACAATACTTGCCAGGCCTCCTACGCAGCACAAACTTCCAAAATGGCCAATGGAGCTCCCTCTATGAAGCCAGGCTGCTGGGACCTTTCCCTCTACTCCAGAAAGGCAACAATCATTTAGACCGTTAAACCTGGCCCTACAGCAGGCCTCAATTTAATATACAGTGGCTTGCAAAAGTATTCGGCCCCCCTGAAGTTTTTCCCATTTTGTCACATTACTGCCACAAACATGAATCAATTTTAATGGAATTCCACGTGAAAGACCAATACAAAGTGGTGTACATGTGAGAAGTGGAGCGAAAATCATACATGATTTCAAACATTTTTTACAAATCAATAACTGCAAAGTGGGGTGTGCGTAATTATTCAGCCCCCTGAGTCAATACTTTGTAGAACCACCTTTTGCTGCAATTACAGCTGCCAGTCTTTTAGGGTATGTCTCGACCAGCTTTGCACATCTAGAGACTGAAATCCTTGCCCATTCTTCTTTGCAAAACAGCTCCAGCTCAGTCAGATTAGATGGACAGCATTTGTGAACAGCAGTTTTCAGATCTTGCCACAGATTCTCGATTGGATTTAGATCTGGAATTTGACTGGGCCATTCTAACACAAGGATATGTTTTGTTTTAAACCATTCCATTGTTGCCCTGGCTTTATGTTTAGGGTCGTTGTCCTGCTGGAAGGTGAACCTCTGCCCCAGTCTCAAGTCTTTTGCAGACTCCAAGAGGTTTTCTTCCAAGATTGCCATTTGAATCAATCCATATTCCCATCAACTCTGACCAGCTTCCCTGTCCTTGCTGAAGAGAAGCAACCCCAGAGCATGATGCTGAGACCACCATATTTGACAGCGGGATGGTGTGTTC
This sequence comes from Hyperolius riggenbachi, assembly GCF_040937935.1. Classification (NCBI taxonomy): domain Eukaryota; kingdom Metazoa; phylum Chordata; class Amphibia; order Anura; family Hyperoliidae; genus Hyperolius; species Hyperolius riggenbachi. The sequence continues at coordinate 97,870,819 of NC_090655.1, read as the reverse complement.
AGAGTGATGTGCAGTGTTCGTTTTCTGCCACACATAGCGTTTTGCATTTTGGCCAAAAAGTTCCATTTTGGTCTCATCCGACCAGAGCACCTTCTTCCACATGTTTGCTGTGTCCCCCACATGGCTCGTGGCAAACTGCAAACTGGACTTCTTATGCTTTTCTGTTAGCAATGGCTTTCTTCTCGTCACACCTCCATAAGAGCCACCTTTGTGCAGGGCACAACTAATAGTTGTCCTATGGATAGATTCCCCCACCTGAGCTGTAGATCACTGCAGCTCGTCCAGAGTCACTATGGGCCTCTTGACTGCATTTCTGATTAGCGCTCTCCTTGTTCAGCCTGTGCGTTTAGGTGGACGGCCTTGTCTTGGTAGGTTTACAGTTGTGCCATACTCCTTCCATTTCTGAATGATTGCTTGAACAGTGCTCCGTGGGATGTTCAAGGCTTTGGAAATCTTTTTGTAGCCTAAGTGTATGGAAACGCGGAAAAGCCGCCGCCAGTACTCAAAGAAGGGCGGCTGATTCCGCTTCAACATGGCAGCGGGCGCGCAGTCGGAGCGCGGAGAAACCACCGCATGCCCAGACAACAGGGCGGCGGATTCCGCGTCCGACGCGGCAGAAACATTACAACATATGTCTGGTGTGGCTGGGACTGATAGTCCACACTGGTTCAGGAGGACGCCTTTGTAACAGTCAGAGGGGAGTCAGCTCACCTAGCCGGTCAGCTGACAAATTCAGCAACTTCCATTGGTCCAGCACTTAGGGGAGGCGCTAGAGAGCGCTGGTGTATATATACTGGGTGCTGGTCATTTCTCTGGTGTCTGGCATTGCGAACACTACGTGGTAGCACTCTGACCTTGTCAGTATCTGTGTTATTAGACAGTTTCGTAGGTGTTGATGATCACGGAGCTCACACCTTAGTCTAGGAATTCTGTTATCTGTGTTATTATCTAGACCAGTTTCCAAGGTGTTGATAATCAAGGAACTCACACCTTAGTCTAGGAATTCTGTACCACCTGTATTATTATTGTTATCTAGTCTAGTTCCAGGAGTGTTGAGAATCTTGGAGCTCACACTCAAGCCTAGGCATTGTTGATTATCTGTTATGACACTCTGCTTTCCTGACCATTCTTCTGATCTCTGATTTTGTACCTTTGTCATTCTGATACTCTGTTGCTGAACTCGGCTAGTCTCTGAAATCTGCATCTGCCTCCTGTCTCTGTACCTGATCTGTCTGTCTGTTGCCGACCTGGCCTGTCCGACCTCGAGAACTATCTTCCCTGTTTGGAGATAGTTCACAGACCTGTCAGTGACACTTCACCATTGGTGTCACTCACGTTCTGTCCTTCCCACTCTCAGCCTTGCTCCGCCCCTTGGGGAGCTTCAGACCTGTGGAAGGAACCTGATCTCAAGCAGTATCTCTTACTGCTTAGCACCCTTCTTCCGGGTGCTCTCCTCAAAGTATATTGTTGCACCAAACACTCTCATCACTCAGGTGTCCAGAGGTAAGAGATATATCTGATTATCGGTGATACTGCAGATCATCAATAATCTGGTATATATCTGCATTCTCGGTGATACTGCAGATCACCGGTAATCAGACCCTCTCTGTGTTACACCGATCGTTACACTAAGCCAGCTTTAAAATTCTCAATAACTTTATCCCTGAGCTGTCTGGTGTGTTCTTTGGACTTCATGGTGGTGTTGCTCTAAATATTCTCTTAAACAAGCTCTGAGGCCCTCACAGAGCAGCTGTATTTGTACTGACATTAGATTACACACAGGTGCACTCTATTTAGTCATTCGCACTCATCAGGCAACGTCTATGGGCAACTGACTGCACTCAGACCAAAGGGGGCTAATTAATTAAGCACACCCCACTTTGCAGTTATTGATTTGTAAAAAAATGCTTGGAATCATGTATGATTTTTGTTTCACTTCTCACGTGTACACCACTTTGCATTGGTCTTTCACGTGAAATTCCAATTAAATTTATTCAAATTTGTGGCAGTAATGTGACAAAATGTGGAAAACTTCAAGGGGGCCGAATACTTTTGCAAGACACTGTAGGTAGGGTTTCTCTTTTATGATTCCATTCCAGCATAGTAGAAGGACATACACCTGCAAGACTCTGGAGGATGTTAGGAGAGCCCTGGTGCATGCAGGGATCCCTCATGATCTCTTCGTGTCCCAGGCCCAGCCAGTTTGGGCCATGGCCTCATCCTCTAGATGCCCTGCCCAGTGGGCTCACCCCTGGGTGTACTGTCCCGCCTCTCTTGATATATGTGCACTACCCTTCTTCCTCACTGGCTGCCTAACTGGAAGCTAACTTAATGAAGAGTAACACATGCTTCTCCTGAGCAGCTGATAGCTGCAGGATTACTATATCACTCTGTCCTCCACTCCAACTATGCTCTACCCATTTTCCCTCACTTGTTGGGTTGATTCGTTAATTAACGCTGCAGTAGCAGCGCAAGTTAAAATTCAGCAGCATGAGTTAAAAATCAGCGTGGTAGTGTTGCGTAGTGTGCTCTCCTAAGTTATGTACACGCCTTTCTAAGTTATGGACGCTCCTTTAATGTGCCACATGATGTAAAATAGTGGGCCTGCGATTATTCACTAGTGCATCTACTACTACACTAATTAAAGGACTCACGAGGCAACATTAAAAAGCAATATTTTCCTACCTGGGACTTCTTCCAGAACTTTATATCGTCTGAGTCCCTCACCGCAGCTCCGGTGGTCCTTTCTTTCCCACAGGCCGTCCATGAAGTTCACCAACCTGCCGGTGGGTCATCCCTTCTGTGCATGTTGCGGGCGCATCCGGCTGCCATCGCGCGACCGCACCCATATTGTTTGGCGCATATTGCATCTGCGCATGCCCACAAATGCACAGACGGTAGGACATGCCAACAGATTGGCGAGCTTCACGGCGGCCAGTAGGAACCACCAGAGTTGCGGCGAGGGACTCAGAAGTTATCTAAGGGCTGGAAGAAGCCCCAGGTAAGTAAATATTGCTTTTTAATGTCACCTCGTGAGTCCTTTAACTGTAGTTAGTTATTCTAATAACTAACTACAGTCCTGTTGGATTGACCCTTGCTATGTGAGGAAGGTTGATCTGTAAACCTCTATCTTAGCATCCTCCACAAATCCTTATATCATAGATTAAGTTCACTCAAAAATGTTAAAGGCCCTGGCCCCCAATGGCTTAATACAACAAAAAATGTACACACCCATTAGTTCCCATCCCTAGGAAATTTTATAACACAATCATGAAGGGACATAGCCCCCCACAGGAATTGCTCGAGTCAGTCACAGCAGTCATTCCCAAACCTCAAATAGATCTCCTTTCCCCTAAAAATTTCTGACCAATCTCTCTGCACAATGCAGACTGTAAAATCTTTACTTCTATCCTCGCCAGGAGAAGGAATCGAGTCCTTCCTTGTACACATGGACCAAGTGGGGTTTATACACTTTTGTCATTCTTCAGACAATATCAGAAAGATAAGCAGTGTTCAATTGGGATGCTTATTTGAATTCCATGGAATTAAAATTTCTACATTTCCGATCGGCATTTGGAAACCGGAATTCTGCTGAAATCCGATGTACTCTCTGTAGTTTTAGCACAATCACAAAACTCGGAAGCATTGGATCAATCACAGAATGCAGAAATCGGATTATCTTGGTCATTTTAGACCAATCTCCTGATTCCATTTTTTTTCATTTTTGGCATTCTCTGATGCAAAAAATTACAAATAAAATACTCCTCTGAAATTGGAAAATCGGAAAAACAGAAAATGGAAAATTGGAAATAGAAAAATCAGAAAAAATGGAAATAGGAACTTCTGGCAATCCCTAGAGTTCAACAGCGGGGTCCGCAGCTTGGGCAAGCCCATACAAGACTATCGGAGGGTGGCTTCGGCGAGGCCTTTTTTGCTAAACTAAACTACAACTAAAATACTACACTATACACTAAACCTATACTAAGCTATTCAACCTCCCTGGCGGTAACCCCGACACAGTGTTGGGCTAGCCGCCGCAGGTGATCGCATCGCCATGAGAGGATTTTTTTAAAATAAAATTTGTTACATTGTGTTAAGCTAGCACTTTGCTAGCTAACTATGTTGCCCAAGTCACTCCGATCGCCCCAGGGATCCCGCGATGGCTCAGCCTCCCAATCAGCACCCGGCTTCACTATAGGGAGGATTTGAACTGCGCATGACGTCATGTCCGATCGTCGCCGTAGCGATGAGTGATGCTAACTGGGAAGCTGCAGCTCTCGCGGGATCGCGGACGGGTGAGTGTTGCCGGCGGCAATCGGGGGGGGGGGATTTTAAGAGAGGTGCCGGGGGACTTGGGCAGCATGGTTAGCTAGCCTAATGCTAGCTAACATAAAAAAATGTAATTAAAAAAAAAAACTCCTGCGGACGCAGCCACTTAAACTGCGTACCACCAGGGAGGTTAAGCCTTCAAGGATGTGTAGAATCCACAAGAAAGTGAGAAAAAGTGAAAAAGTCCAGCAGCCCTTGTGCCTAGGCAGCCTCTCAGCACTATCTTGATCCAGCCCAGCTGCCTGGCAGCCCTGCTGATCTATTTGACTGCAGTCATGTCTGAACAACACCAGAAACAAGCATGCAGTTAATCTTGTCAGATCTGACAATGTCAGAGCCACCTGATCTGCTGTATGCTTGTTCAGGGTCTATGGCTAAAAGTATTTGAGGCAGGGGATCAGCAAGATGGCCTGGCAACTGGCTTTGCTTGTAAGGAAATAAATATGGCAGCCTCCCTATCCATTATTATTATTTATTCATATAATGACAACATCGTCCGTAGCACTGTACATTGTACAAAACAAATAGTGTTGAGCATAGATATATGATAGGTACAAAACTTTGTACAATCATGACAACCAGCAATACAAACACATACATAGTTGATGTGTGGTTTGAGACATCACCAATACTGAAGCAGGTTTATGATAAATTATTATTGCACAGCACGCAACCAAACTTAAAATATGTAATCCATAATAACTCTTGGATCAGCGATTAGGTCACCAAATTTAAACTCTTACTAGAGTGTTATCCTTATGGAACATGTTGGATTGACTTACCCTGCTATCCCATTTTTGTGTTTTGTTCTATTTTTATCAGTTGATTGTATATGTATGAAAGGCATTTACTAATGTCAGTTTCTTAAACCCCCCCCCCCCCCCCCCCCTGGCGGTATGATTATTTCTGGATTTTAGGGTCTAAAAGCAGTGGAATTTTCTAGCATGCTTTTAGACTCTAAAACCAGAAAAAAAATCATACTGCTGGAGAGATCTGCAGCAGCCCAGCACTTACTCACCCTCCGTGGGATCCAGCACTGTAATTCGCTCTCTGTCCTTCAGGTGGCACTGCAACCCTGTAGTGAGATTGCCTACTGTCGTCATGATGACAACCGGAAGGAGAATGGCTGCCAGTGGCTGGATCCCAGGGGAGGTGAGTTGAAATGCCTGCTGTGCTTCAGGCTCTACATAGTCCTCCTGGCAGCTACCCAGAGTCAGGCTCAGGATTACTGCTCCTGGCTTCATTTTTCCACCCTGAGCCTGACTCAGGGTTATTGCCTGGGATATTAAGAATAGATTCTTGAGCGATTGTTAATCATATAATGATAAGCATATTTACTAAAGGTTATATATTAATTTTCAAAGGAATTTCCCACACTACATCACTATTGGATGCGAAACCAGGACTGCCAATATAGCAGGACACCCCCCAGGTAGTCCTGGATACCACTCCATCTTGATTGGGTGCAGCCCTGACTCCAATATTTAATAGCTGAGCCGTCCTTTTACGATTGTGTCTAGCATTTCATAAGTTAATGTTGTTTTAATTCTATTGATATACAAAAAAAAAACTTGCAACCTTTGGCTACAAAAGCATATGTGCACTCTTAAGAGCATAGAAAGACAAAATTGGCAAGTTTCTTCCTAATCTAGTTATACATTCAGATTCCTCAATTCAATCAGTCCCTTGATATAAGACTCCAACGGTAACATTAAAACAAAGCCAGCTGATATATTAGAGGGGTTTTTTACTTTTGCAGAAATCACTATATTCTATGAATCCCCAGGTCATGAGGCAGGAAACCAATTACCTTGAGACAGTGATAATTGTTGTCCTGAAAGATTTAGAGCTACTTAACTTCCTTATTAGCTCCATCCAAGTCACAAATGTTATTACATAAATGGCTTCCTCAGAATTTACAAATCCAGAGTGCTTTCCATGCAGCCTCTTTGAAGAATATTTTTTCTGAGCTTAATGAGGCATGTACCTCTTTATTCAGCTACATAATATTTGAGCTACATAATATCATAATATAATTTACTCCCACTGACTATGAAGCCTTCTAGACTCACTTTGCTGTAAATCGAAGGAACAAAACTTTTATCCAAGTTAGTAGGGGCGTAACTAGAAATCACTGGGCCCCCCTATGAAACTTAGAATGGGGCCCCTTTGCAAAACTTTGGATGAGGCCCCCTGGCAAAACTTTGGATGGGGCCCCCTAATACCTCTAACCCCCCCCTCCCTTTCTGCACAGGTAAACTGAAAACCAATGCACGGGTAAACTGAGATGCAGTCATTAGAACAAATGTGCAGAGAATAGAAAGCTTTCCTCTCTGTGACCAGACTCCTCAAGCATCACTACAGGACATATCACTTGGAGAGGGGTAGAAAGACTGAGGGTAGAACAGTGCTATACACAAGACCCTGCTGCACACTGAATAGTCACGGTCTGCAAAACTTTGTATGATTTCTCATCAGCGGCTAAGCAGATGCAGTCATAATAACAATTGTGTCTAGACCAGAAAGTTTTTTTCTCGTTGCCCTTAGTTGTCAATCTCTTAGGACAGGGCCTCCCTGTGGCTTCTGGGCCCCCCTGTGGATGCATCCCTTACAGGGTCATTTGTTACGCCCCTACAAGTTAGTATTCAACCATAATCTCAGTTATCTCAACCAAACCATAGTTTTAAGTTCAAATGGATCAAAATTGTTGTCTGCATCTCAGATAGCAAAACACATTTATTTAACATAATTCAAAACTTAAAATATTTTGGTACCTTTCACAAAAGTGAGATATTATTCTTTCCTGTGAATCCATTCCCTAATGATAGCTTCTCCTAGATACACTCCCGCAATTCTCATATTGTTAACACTCAATCACATACTTGGGCCACACACTTCCTCAAACCTCTCTAATATTTTAGACAAAATCCCCAAAACTTGAGAAATGGCCTTAGCCTGTTTTCCCCATCTCATTGACAGAAAGATGTGTTCTGTTTAAAAATTATTCCTTTCCCTCTCCTACTCTCTCCTCTACAAATCCTACTTCTCCTAATCAAGCATAAATATATCAACAGTATTGACATTTTAACACAGTAACCCAGCAGCTTGGGGTGACCCAAAACCACAAGCAAGGTATAGGGGACTTAAAGAGGCCGAAAAGCCCTCCTACTAAAAAGCAATGCTAAGTGTGGTTCGCCTTCTTAAAACAGAAGGTATTTGCGATATTTCAGCCTAAAGTGAAAATCTGTAGTTGCCCACAATGCACCACTACTGAATATGCAAATGATCTCTTTATGCCCCAGAAGCTAAGCTTGCATCCAGGACTGCTGGTTAAAGATGGGCCGAACCTCCGATTTTAGGTTCGCGAACCTACCGCGAAAGTTCGGTTCGCGCAAACTTCCGCGAACCGCAATAGACTTCAATGGAGAGGCGAACTTGGAAATTTAGAAAAGATTATGCTGGCTAGAAAAATGATGGAAAATATGTTTCAAGTGGTCTGATACCTGGACGGAGACATGGTTGAGTGGGATACACGTCAAAAGTCTCAATAAAAAAACCTAGATTCGACGCAAACCACTGTTTTAAGGTCAGAAATCACATTGAATGTTGAATTGCAGGCCTAAACTGCTTTACAACATCTTGCATGTGTATACATCTACCAGGAAGTGTAATTCCCTCCTCCTCCTCCTGAGGAGGAGGATCTTGTCTTCCAGGGATTTGTAGGATGTCAAAAGCACGCTCACATACATTGGCCAGGAATCGAACCCAGGTCAACTGCTTGGAGGGCAGCTATGCTCACCACTATACCACCAACACTACAGGCTGAAGCCAGACTAGCTGGCCTGGGAAGGATGAATAGCTAGGTGGCAATGCAACCATTCCTGCTAACCTAAAGCTTACTTGTGTCTTACAACACATTGGCTTAAGACTTTACCAAATCCAATGCTCCAATATGGTGAAGCTTCTCTGTTTGCTGTTTTTTTTTAAGTGTGGTGTCACAGTTCACTCATCTCTTCAACTACAAGAAAGGCCCAGGAGTAGTCTTAGCTACCGTAATATCTATGTTACGGCAGGGCTCTTATTACACTTTCTCTTTCAGGGCTATGGAAACCTTTTTGCCCATGCGATAAAGCGAGGTGCAAAAATGAAATCATGCCTAGCAGAGGTTGGTTTCGATCCATCAACCTCTGGGTTATGGGCCCATCACACTTCTAATGCACCACTCTGCTTACATTTGTAACCTTGCCTTTTATAAGGGAGGGTGGGGCTCCAGGAGTGAGTGTAGTCTGATTGGCGACAATGTGCCTGCTGACTGTGATGTAGAGGATCAAAGTTGACCCTAATGGAGCATTATGGGGGCGAACTGAACTTCCGCAAAAGTTTGCCTTCGCCGGCGAACGCGAACCGCCCAAAGTTTGCCTGGAACCGTTCACAGGCGAACCGATCGGCCCATCTCTACTGCTGGTGTCTAGCAAGCCTATGGCTTTAAATTTTACATGTATGGTACTGCTAGACACCAGCGGTTCTGGATACAAGCTTGGCTTCTGGGGGCGTAAAGAGATCATTTACATATTCAGTAGCAGTGCATTATGGGTAACCACAGATGTTCGCTTTACAAACCGATTTTAAGGTGAGAAGCAGCAACTGATTTAACACTTGGCATTATCCTAATACCAAACCTGAACATCAGCTGGCCCAGCCATGATCCCACACAGGTCCACTTCATGCACCTTCCTCTCAACTGCCCAAGTATGCTTTGGTTGGGGGGGAGGGGTCTTCTTTAAGTAAACCAGATGTTATTAAAGTCCTACTGAAGGGACGAGATTTGACATGTATTTCCTTACTTTACACAATATGTTGATGCAAAGACTAGTATTGCCAATATCACAAACTCATCACATTTCTTTGTGATGTGATCAGTAATGTACTATTTATAAGATAAAAGTCTGAACAGAATAAACATCATAAAAAATATGTACAATGATGAAATGCTGGAAAAATGCCATTTCCTGAATAATAGACTTTCCATGAATGAAAATATTTTACATAAATCATTTCTGAATTTAGCCTGACATGCAGCATCTGCTATAAAGCACTCAGCCTGCAGAATGTTCCATAGACATGAGCAGATGGAATTAAAAATCCTTATTACAGATATGACAAGACTAGGAAATTCAGCCATATCGAGCAGTAGTTCAATAGAATACATGAGTAACAACATTTATTGTACTTTAATTCAGAAGTAAAAGCTGTCATGAGCATTCAATTTAAGGGAAAGCTTCTCTTTATGAATTAAGTCTTATTAAAAAAATAGCTGCTATTAATTATTAATGCATTTATATAATGTTAAGACGTTCTCTTCTGCGTGCATAAAACACTAATATAGGGTAAAACCAATTTTAGTGGATAACACTTTTGCAAAAGTGCACTTCCGTGAATGGGCCCTAATATAACCGAGGCACGCTAACACCACCCTGTTTTCTGAGGCCCCTATACTGGGAAAGTATGGACCATGTGAGTTTGGTGTTGGGTTGCCATATTTTTGTCATGACTGGTCATATGTGCTTAGTGTCTGGTATTAACAGAACTGGAATTAGGGAGACTGTATTTTATCAGATCAGTAAAGTGGCCAAAGCTTTTTCAATAACAATATGGGGGCCTAAGCCAAAACTAATCAAATTTAATTTAGTGGTTAAGATTCATGGTGCTGAATGCAGTGACACTTGTACCCTGGTTTCACAGTGGGGCTCCATGCTGCTGTACACCTATGGGGTTTCTTCTGGTTTTGCCTTGTCTCCTTAGTATACTCATTTATCTGTAGGGGTGTAGTGAACGGTTCGCCGGCGACGGTTCCAGGCGAACTTTGGTGGTTCGCATTCGCCTACACCAGGCAAACCTTTGCGGAAGTTCGATTTGTCCCCCTAAATGCACTATGAGGGTCAAATTTGACCCTCTGCATCACAGTCAGCAGGCACATTGTAGCCATTAAGGCTACAGTAAGCCCTGGAGCCCCCCCCCCCCCCCTTATATAAGGCAGGCCTGCCGGCCATTAGTCACTCGTCTGCCTGCTATTAGACAGACTAGGGCAAGCTGCTGCAGAATGTTCTCCTAGGGACAGATTAGTTAGGTTCTTAGCTGCTTAGCTTGCTCCTGGCTGATTATTATTGCTTTTATAGCACCCCTCAACAGCTCTTTTCAGAGCTAATCCTGTTTTTTTTTGTGTGTGTGTCAAACTGACACTTTTGTTGCAGACACAGGCTTGCTAATTCATACTGTGTGTGTCACTGCCAGCAACCCAGCACATTCAGTGACTACCTGTGTGTGTGACAGGGAGCTGCACATTGTACTACCCAGTACTGCATATGCCCAGTACCTGTTGTGTTTGCTTAACCCACCTCATCACTGCATATACCTAGCTTTGTGTTGAGTGAACCCAGCTCACTGCATCTAACTACCTGTTGTGTTGAGTGAACCCAGCTCACTGCATCTAACTACCTGTTGTGTTGAGTGAACCCAGCTCACTGCATCTAAGTACCTGTTGTGTTGACTGAACCCACCTCACTGCATATAACTACCTTTACTGTTGAGTGAACCCACCTCACTGCATATAACTACCTTTATTGTTCAGTGACCCCACCTCACTGCATATAACTACCTTTACTGTTGAGTGAACCCAGCTCACTGCATCTAACTACCTGTTGTGTTGAGTGAACCCAGCTCACTGCATCTAACTGCCTGTTGTGTTGAGTGAACCCACCTCACTGCATATAAATACCTTTACTGTTGAGTGAACCCACCTCACTGCATATAACTACCTTTATTGTTCAGTGAACCCACCTCACTGCATATAACTACCTGCTGTGTTGAGTGAACCCAGCTCACTGCATATAACTACCTTTTCTGTTCAGTGAACCAACTTCACTGCATATAACTACCTTTACTGTTCAGTGAACCCACCTCACTGCATATAACTACCTTTACTGTTGAGTGAACCCTCCTCACTGCACATAACTACCATACTGTTGAGTGAACCCACCAACTACCTGTTGTATTGAGTGAACCCAGCTCACTGCATATAACTACCTTTACTGTTGAGTGAACCCACCAACTACCTGTTGTGTTGAGTGAACCCAGCTCACTGCATCTAACTACCTTTACTGTTCAGTGAATCCACCTCACTGCATACAACTACCTTTATTGTTCAGTGAACCCACCTCACTGCATATAACTACCTTTATTGCTCAGTGAACCCAGCTCACTGCATATAACCACCTTTATTGTTCAGTGAACCCAGCTCACTGCATACAACTACCTGTTGTGTTGAGTGAACCCAGCTCACTGCATATACCTAGCATCCCCCGAGATGGACAAAATGGACAAACCAGGTAGAGGAAGAGGTAGAGGCAGACCCAGAGGAAGGCCACCTGGCACCGGCAGGTCTGTGCGAGGTGGTGTTGCTATGATTTCGTGCGGACCTGGCACAAAATACAGTGCTCAGATGAAGGCAGGCGCCATCACTTCCCAAAATTGTGAGGACGTGGTTGAGTATTTAACACAGAACACCTCATGTCCCGCAGCCAGTGCCACCAGCGCTAGTACAAGCACCACATCCACTGCATTTGACACTTCGCAGGAGTTATTTGGTGGTGGTGATGATCACTACTGCAACAACAAGAAGAAGGCGCAGGTACACCACCTAATACGTATGAGTTAGGTGGCGATATTATGGACGTAACGTGTGAGGAGGGGGATGATGAACCACCTGAAGTTGGTGCAGTTGGTGCAGTTGTGGAGTTGTCTGAGGAAAGCGAAGCTGGACAGGAGGATTATGATGACGATTATACGGATGCCACGTTTGTTCCCAGTATAGGAAATGACCAGGGGGACAGTTCAGAGGGGGAGTCAGAGAGAAGTAGGAGGGGATGACTCCATGATAGAAGCAAAGGGAGCTCGTCCTCAGAAACAGCTGGAGGCACTGTCCAGCGCCATGTATCGCCAGCTATGGACACCCAGCCAACATGCCCTTCCACGTCAGCTGCTGATGCCACCGTAGCGCCATCACCCCAGGGGGGCTCAGCGGTTTGGAAATTTTTTAACAGGTGTGTCTCAGATCAGAGCAAAGCCATCTGTTCTCTCTGCCAGAAAAAATTGAGCCGTGGAAAGGCCAACTCTCATGTAAAGACAAGTGCCTTACGAAGGCACCTGGAAAAAAGGCACAAACAGCTATGGCAAGAACACCTGAGGAAAAGCAGCACACAAAAGACAAGCCACCCTCCTTCTCCTCTTCCTCCTTCAGGTGCATCATCTTCTTCAGCCGCTTTCTCCCTTGCATCTTCACAGCCACCCTCCTCCACACCGACTCTGCCCTTGAGCGGTTCCTTCTCCTCTGCCCACAGCAGTACCCAGCTGGGTGTCCGTAAAGAAAGTATTTGAGCGTAAGAAGCAAATGTCTGCCAGTCACCCTCTTGCCCGGCGTCTGACAGCTGGCATGGCGAAACTATTAGTTTGCCAGTTGTTACCATACAAGCTGGTGGAGTCAGAGGCTTTCCATAAGTTTGTGGCCATTGGTACACCACAGTGGAAGATACCAGGCCACAATTATTTTTCACAAAAGGCCATACCCAAACTGTACCGTGCAGTTGAGAGGCAAGTGGTGTCATCTATTGTGAAGAGCGTTGGGTCAAGGGTCCACCTGACCACAGATGCCTGGTCTGCCAAGCATAGGCAGGGCTGCTACATTACGTACACAGCCCATTGGGTCAACCTGGTGACCGATGACAGCAAGCAGGGAGTGCGTGGCTGCGCAGCGGACCAACTTGTGACACCTCCACGGCTTGCAGGCAGGCCTCCTGCCACCTCCTCTCCGCCAGCTACATCCTCTTCTCTGTCGTCATCCTCCTCCTCCTCCTTGGCTGGTGCCGCGATCTCCTCTCCACATGCCAGGGCCTATGCTGCATGCCAGGTATGATGGTGTCACGCAGTCTTAGACATGTCTTGCCTTAAAGCGGAGAGTCACACTGGAGCAGCTCTCCTGGCTGCTCTTAAGAAACAGGTGGAGCAATGCCTGACCTCGCACCAGCTGGAGATCGGCAACGTGGTGTGTGACAACGGCAGCAATCTCATTTCCGCGTTGAATTTGGGAAAGCTGACACGTACCCTGCATGGCACATGTGCTGAATCTGGTCGTGCAAAGATTTGTGTCCAAGTACCCAGGCTTAGAGGACGTCCTGAAGCAGGCCAGGAAGTTGTGTGGGCATTTCAGGCGATCTTACACGGCCATGGCACGCTTTGTGGACATTCAGCGTAGAAACAACTTGCCGGTGAGACGCCTGATTTGCGATAGCCCAACTCGCTGGAATTCCACCCTGCTCATGTTCTCTCGCCTGCTAGACCATGAGAAAGCAGTCACCCAGTACCTGTATAATTACAGTACAAGGACACAATCTGGGAAGATGGGGATGATGTAACCCAACAACTGGACACTGATGTGAAATGTATGCAAGATCATGGAGCCCTTTGAGGAGGTGACCAAACTGGTGAGTCGCGCTGGGGGCACCATCAGCGACTTGATCCCCTACGCTTACTTCCTGGAGCGTGCCGTGCGTAGAGTGGTGGATACAGCTGTGGAGGAGCGTGAATGAGAACAGTTATGGCAGGAGGAGTCGTGGGAGCGATTTTCATCCGAACCAGACGTTTCCTCAACACCTGCGGCAGCACAGACGGGGGAGGAGGAGGAAGAAGAGGAGTCATGTGGGGAAGGAGAGGAGTCAGACTCTGATAATGATGATGAGGAAGGTGTTTCTGTGGAGGAGGAAGAGGCAGCGGAAGAAGAACAACCGCGGCAGCCGTCACAGGGGGCTTCTGCTGCTCCACGTTCCCGTGGTATTGTTCGTGGCTGGTGGGAGGAAGAGGAGTGCCATCACTGAGGAAGAGCAAGAGGAGATGGAGAGTACATCTGCATCCAGCTTTGTGCAGATGGCCGCTCTTATGTTGTCCAGCCTGTTGAGGGACCCCCGTATCAAAAAAACTCAAGGGGAATGACCTGTACTGGGTGGCCACGCTAATAGACCCTCGGTACAGGTACAAAGTGACGGACCTGTTACCAACTCAACACAAGGCGGAAAGGATGCAGCACTTGCAGAACAAGCTGTCAATGATGCTTTACAATGCGTTTAATGGTGATGTGGCAGCACAACGCAATCAAGGTACCACTGGCAGTAATCCTCCTCCTCCCAAGTCCACGCAGGCAAGGACAGGATGCTCCAGCGATCTCAGGGTGATGTCGGACATGCGGACATTCTTTAGTCCAACTCCTCGCCATAGTCCTTCCGGATCCACCCTCCACCAACGCCTGGACCGGCAGGTAGCCGACTACTGTGGATGTAGACACTGCGAGCAGTGACGATGAACCCTTGGACTATTGGTTGCGCAGGCTTGACCTGTGGCCAGAGCTGTCACAATTTGCCATACAACTTCTCTCTTGCCCTGCCGCAAGCGTCCTGTCAGAAAGGACCTTCAGTGCAGCTGGAGGCATTGTCACTGAGAAGAGAAGTCGCCTAAGTCATGACAGTGTTCAGTACCTGACCTTTATCAAAATGAATGAGGCATGGATCACGGAGGGCTACTGCACGACCGAAGACTAAGTCAGTCCCCACACACAGCATCTCTGCCTGCAGGCCACTTGCCTTCTCCGCCACCACCAATAGGGTCCAGGACTCTAGGCGGATTCCTGAATTTGTAAGGCCGCTGCTAGCAGCGGCCGCTACACTAATTTTTCTGGTGCGTGTACATGCCTGCCTAATTTTTCTGGCTGCACTGCGGGCGGCTGCAACAAAAAAACAAAAGGCATGTACATGTGCCCATCCCCCTTCGTGATCATTACCTTGCCATGGTGACGGGGCTTGCATATCACAATGAAGCAATGACCGCCGGCTATTTGAGTGTCTCAGGTGTGGGTGGCACACCAAAGATAATAAGGTCGTTGCTTCATTGTAGTCAGACCAAATTTGATCAGCTGGACAGTCACTGTTGTTCTATCATTGAGCTACCACAGCCCGGCGACCATATGGGCTTGAAAACCGCCACAGCCTACACTCTCGCCACGGTGCGCACCAGTCCAGCATGGCCGTCACTACGCAAACAGCTGTTTGTGGTGCGTTACACAGTGAGTTTGGTGTGTCAGTGTGAAGCAGAACTCTAATTACACTCCCTGATTGATTTATACACATGCAAGATGTTTTAAAGCACTTTAGGCCTGCAATTTAGCATTCAATGTGATTTCTGCCCTTAAAACGCTGCTTTACGTCAAATCCAGATTTTTCCCCGAGACTTTGGGCATGTATTCCACTCCGCCATGCCTCCCTCCAGGTGTTAGACCCCTTGAAACATGTTTTCCATCACTTTTGTGGCCAGCATAATTTTTTCTATTTTTTAAAGTTCGCCTCCCCATTGAAGTCTATTGTGGTTTGCAAACCGAACCTTACGCGGAAGTTCATAAACGGTGTTCACGAACCGACAATCAGGGGTTCACGACATCTCTATTTATCTGTACATAATACCATATTTCTGAAGTTTCTCATCCACAATACAATAGCGCTCATAATCATAACTTGAATTACATCACTTTTGGCTTATGCTCATTTATTAGTTCTGAAGAAGCAAGCACTGTTTTACAAAATGTGCAGAAGACACAGTCTGGAAGTCCTTTGTAGTTGGATACATACTGTATATTAGGAAAATTCATGGTCTGTTTCTGAGTTATTCGAGTATTGCGCATATAAATGTTAAAATTAACCATTTATATAATGAATAATAATTATATAAACATATAACATGTATTATAAAAGTGTTCATCGGTCGGAAAGACCAGTTTTTTGCCTATAAAAATACATGCATAAAATTCATAATGTCCATTTTTTGTGCTCTTTTTAGTTTGTTACACTATAGAGTTTGGATACCAGGGCCCATGTGCAATTCATATGCATATGGCCCCAGGGCTTACACAATGCATCAATTTACTATGGTATGTGCAGTAAAAAGATGCCCAAAGAGAGGGGAGTGGATAAGCTGCAGTAACTAGCAAACACTGCAGCAACGTAAAGGCAGGGTGCACACTTGCTGCCAATGTAGTATCACAGTGATGTATTCAATTTTCTGTTGTGCTGTGACTGCATTTTCATGCAATACAGTCCTAATTTGATTGAATTTGTAGGCATTATTACCAAGGCACATGCCAGTTAGTCCAGGCCTCATGTCCACCCTAGTCACAAGTACAGCTATCCTGTACCATCCGCCACCACCCATTATGTAATTTGGTCTTATTTCATATGGCTGTACGCAGGGCCGGCCTTAGGTTTCACACGCACGTATACACACACACAGGCCCATATGCAATTCCCCTTTTCTCCTGAGATATCTCCTGGAACAGTGGTTCCCAACCTTTTTCACGTTGTGACACATCATGCCAAATGCTCAGATCTCTGTGACACGTCACGTATGTATAATAGAAAAAGTACTATTAATAACCACGAATGGATGGAAAGAGTGCATTATCCTGAATACACTTAAAAATGAAGGCTAGAACCTTTCAGGAATATTAACAAAAACAACAGTTAGGGACAGATAGCCGCCCCCCCCCCCCCCCCCCACATTTAGAATGATAGCACAGCACTGACAATTTGCACCACACGTTATAGCTGCAGTGCGCCCCTCCCCCCCTAAAACACCCTCAGACTCAGTATAGGTAGGTAGCCAGGTATAGGTGCCCCCAGTATAGGATCTCATGTGTAGGTGCCCTCAATATAGGTTGCCAAGCATAGGTGCCCCCAGTATAGGAAGTCAGTTGAAGGTCTCCATCCCCCCATAGGTAGCCAGGCCTAGGTGCCTCCAGTATAGGTAGCCAGGTGTTGGAGCCCTTAGTAAAGGTAGCCAGCTATAGGTGCCCTCAGTATAGGAAATCAGTTGTAGGAGCCCTCAGTATAGGCAACCAGCTATAGGCGCCCCCTTGGAAACTGGCACCCTGAGCGACCGCTCCGGTCGCTTATATCAAAGGCCGGCTATGGCTGTACGGCCCTCCAAAAAATAATATTGTGACCCTGGTGCATGCCACTTACTTCTGGCCTCTGTCTTGTACAGAAGCAGAAATTAAAATATTTACTCAGCAGATAATAGCACAACTTTTATGCCCTCCGTCCTATACAGAGGCTGAAATTCAAATAGTTATTTGCAAGTAATTGTTCTGGCTTCACCAAGTGTGGCTGCTTTTTCATACGTTTGGGGAGGTAACTGCTTAATTTTGTAGGCCTGTATCCTGCACCACCTTCAGCACCACCCAATGTCATTTGGTACTACTTAAACTGCAAGCTGACAAATTATTTGCCTGGCACCTGCCAGTAATATACATTTTTTCAATGAAAGAACTTATGTAAAATGTAATAACTTTGCCTGTTACACCAGGTCTCATGTCCACTTTGGCCACAGGGACAGCTATCCTCCAACCCCACCTTCAGCAAACAGTATGTCTGTTACGCCTGGAGGTATATCCTCCACGGTCAGCACACAATGCGGATTCTGATGTGGAGGTACACACGCTAGCACAAGGAACCAGGATATCCCCAGTTTAGTGGAGGAGAGGACTGACTCCAACAGGAGATATGGCGCACAGAGCAGGTGTAGATCCGAAGAGCCACAAACAATCCTTCCACTATAGTGGCTCAGCGCAAGGTAGCGCTGAGCGCATAAACCAGAACTCAGAAGATCAGGACAGGTAACAGAATGAACGCTTGCTTAGCTGGTCACTGCTTAAAGGGGAACTGAAGAGAGAGGTATATGGAGGCTGTAATGTTTATTTCCTTTTAGACCATACCAGTTGCCTGGCAGCCCTGCTGATCCTCTGCCTCTAATACTATTAGCCATAGCCCCTGAACAAGCATGCAGCAGATCAGGTGTTTCAGTGGTTCAGACTTATAAGTCTGATCTGACAAGACTAGCTGCATGCTTGTTTCTGGTTTTAATCAGATACTACTGCAGAGAAATAGACCAGCAGGGCTGCCAGGCAACTGGTATTGATTAAAAGGAAATAAACATGACAGCCTCCATATACCTCTCTCTTCAGTTCCCCTTTAAGTGACAGCAAACGTCCAAGACAAGACAGACTGGAATGAGGCAGCCAATGCGGATGCAGCGGTGGCGTGCCTCACATGGACAGGACAGAATAGTCAGGAAATAGAGTCAAAGAAGACAGACGTAATACTCACAAATATACAATAGGTATGATTTCCTAGCGTATTACGGTTACAGCTATCAATGAACTACAAACTACTAACTGACATATGTATATATCGTCGATAAACCGATATATGACATAAGCAAGGAACACTAAGAACTGGAGCAGGACTAGGAAGGATTCGCCACTTCTACGCAGAAGCGAGCGCAATCCACGCAAAGCAACAGGAACAGGACTGACTAGCTAAGCATGGGTGATCACGATACGCGCAACCTACCAAAACGTGCTGGAAGCTGACTGACTAAATACAGGATATAAACAGTTCGTGTACGTATATATCAGCGACACTGATGTATTAACGTAACACGAATACAAGTAAAATAACAAACGCGCTAGTATGTGTATATATTGGCGATGAACCGATATATGATGCAAGACTAGCAAAATAACAATTACTGATAACAAGAGCTGAACAGGAAGGACTCACTGACCCCAATGCAGGAGTCAATGCAGTCCACACGAGATCTAGGAATGGGGGGCCTCGGAAAGAGTAACAGACTGAATCTGAGACTATGATAGACCATAGAGCACTGCAGGAAGCAGTCCTTTATACTGAGGTCATCCAATGCGAGCAGACATGCAGATTCCCACACAGGTGAATGGTAATCAATCACAAGCTGACAGCAGGAAAGGGCAGACAATGATATGCAGCCTGCAAGAAAGGGATTGCAGCTCCATTGCAACAGACAATGTTTATTTTCCCAAAAGCATATTAATCTGTCATTAACTTCAGAGCGACTGCAGATGGAATCAACGCTCAGTGTAAGCGCACGCAAAACTATGCGAGCAAATGCACGCAAAGAAATCAAAAACTGCTTGTCTTCAGTAATACTGCAGCCAGCAGTACATGCTGCAGAAGTGATCATAACAAACAATGTCCTTTGTTCCTACTAACAGAGTATGCAGCATTATTTGCCTGGCGCCTGCTAGAAATATTTTTTTTTCAATGAAATATATTGGAGTGGACTCCGGACACCCCAACCTGGGTTTCCCAGGATTTTTCTCCTTAAACTCCCTTATAGCCAAATCAGCATGAATGTGCTTAGCAGGAACCCAAGACCTCTCTTCTGGTCCATATCCTTTCCAGTCAATTAAATATTGCAAAGAATTTATTACAATGCAAGAATCAAATATTTTCTCAACCTCAAACTCTTGTTCACCATCAACTTCCATGGGTGGAGGGGGTGGGTCCGAAGTCTTGTAATTAGCAGCAGACTTCAAGAGTGATACATGAAAAGTTAAACCCTCTAAAGGATCTGGGCAATTTGACTTTGTAAGTTACCCGGTTATTTTTTTCTATGACTGGATATGGACCAATGAACCTGGGTCCCAACTTGGCAGAAGGCTGGTGTAACGGAATGTGATGGGTAGAAACCCAAACTAAATCTCCAGGCTTAAACTGCTGTTCAACAGTTCAATGCATATCAGAGAACAATTTATTGGTATTTAAAGCATTCCTAATATTCTCCTGTACTTGTTTCCAAATTTGGTCACATCTTGTGGACCATTCTTCCAACTCAGGAAGATTGGAAATACCAGAAAGTGCATTGAATTTAGGATTATACCCATAGATAACCTGAAAAGGAGACATCTTGGTGGAACTATTAACATGATTGTTTATGAAATTACTGACAGAGAAGGTGTCACCCCAAGCGAGTTTGATACCGATTGGTTCAAAGCAGGATGACAGAATGTAAAATGTTGGTTTTTATATGATGTCAGCTATGCACCAAGTTATGACCTAATTTGAGAATACCCAATTCAGTCCCTAAGACAATAGGGGCTGGACTTCAGCCTGAGGTCAGATTGCTAAGGGTGGGGAAACCTCTTGTTACCATCCACACCCTCTGGCTGAGAGAGGGTTAAAAAACTGGCTGGACACTCAGGCTGTGAGGGGAGACTCCAGCCATCCTTATACCATCACAGATTTGGCTGGTCTATCAAAGGACTTCTATCCATTCCACAGAACGTTTCCATTATTAGACTTCATATCTTCTGTAGGACTTATTACCGCAAAAGGACATAGAGTAACTTGACACATTGCCAAATGCCCCAATGTTAGGTATGTGGGAGAAACTGGACAAACTCTGCACAAACGTGTGAATGGACACAGGCACACTATAAACGATACCAAATCTGAACTCCCAGTTGATACACACTTTTGTTCCAACAGACATAGCACGTATGATCTTCGTGTCATTGTCCTGAAGGGTAGCTTCAAAACGTCAAATGATCAATTAATAGCAGAAACAACATTTATAAATTGGTTCAAAGCGGTGGACAAAGGCTTGAATAAGGACAAAAACTTTTTATATTGGTATGAGGCTGATGATATTTAACCAGCTGAGCGGTCTGGACGAGCTCAGCTCGTCCAGTACCGCCGGAGCCTGCCGCTCAGGCCCTGCTGGGCCGATTTGGCTCAAATAAAAAGCAGCACACGCAGCCGGCACTTTGCCAGCCGCGTGTGCTGCCTGATCGCCGCTGCAGTGCGGCGATCCGCCGCTAGCAGCGGCGAAAGAGGGTCCCCCCAGCCGCCTGAGCCCAGCGTAGCCGGAACAAAAAGTTCCGGCCAGCGCTAAGGGCTGGATCGGAGGCGGCTGACGTCAGGACGTCGGCTGACGTCCATGACGTCACTCCGCGAGGTAAGCGAAACACGGAAGGCCGCTCATTGCGGCCTACCGTGTTATTTCTGGCCGCCGGAGGCGATCAGAAGATCGCCTCCGGAGCGCCCTCTAGTGGGCTTTCATGCAGCCAACTTTCAGTTGGCTGCATGAAATAGTTTTTTTTTTATTAAAAAAAAACCCTCCCGCAGCCTCCCTGGCGATCTTAATAGAACGCCAGGGTGGTTAATGCCAAAACTCTTTCTTAGCCTATATAGCTAAACTTGTGAACTCAAAATTTACGATGAATCTGTGACAGTCCAACTCCCAGGTCTGTGAGCATGGTGTAAACAAGGATTCTTATCTCAGCTAACAACCTCCCACTCCATTTAGATGTTCTGTTTCACTTAAAGAGGAACTCCAGTGAAAATAATGTAATAAAAAAGTGCTTAATTTTTACAATAAGTATGTATAAATGATTTAGTCAGTGTTTGCCCATTGTAAAATATTTTAAATCCCTGATTTATATTCTGACATTTATCACATGGTGACATTTTTACTGCTGGCAAGTGATGTAGCTGCTGCTTGCTGTTTTGGCAGCTGTAAACAGCTGTAAACAGCTATTTCCCACAATGCAACAGGGTTCACAGGCAGGAAACTGCCAAGAGTACATACTCAGAATTTCTTTGTGGCAGGGGTTTCACCACACTATCAGCCATACAGCACCCCCTGATGGTCTGTTTGTGAAAAGGAATAGATTTCTCATGTAAAAGGGAGTATATCAGCTACTTATTGGAATAAAGTTTAATTCTTGGTCGGAGTTTCTCTTTAAGGCATCTTAATGACATGTATTTATGCTTGAAAAAAATCTATGTATCCCCTTCTGATGTTGCATGTATAAAGCTGTCTGTACCATCAGCCTGCAAGTAAACAGGATTTAAGTCCGACGCAGGCTGCAAAGCCGAAAGCTTGCTTATTCTTATTCTTTTTAGTTAGCCAATAAATGGTATCATCCTGATTTAAAAACTTCTTGCTTTTACTGTTGGCTAACACAGTACAATACCCTACTGCTACCATCATAATATACATTACATGTAAATACATATTCACACATCTTATCTCAAATTCTTTTGGATTTAAAAATGGTTAAAGAGAATCAGAGACAAAACAAAGAAAAGATTTTATACATACCTGGCGCTGCCTCCAGATCCATACGCATGGATCACGCCCACGACGCCATCCTCCGCTTCCCGCAACTACGGGAACCGGCTCCCCGATCTTCCATCAGTTGGAGCCTGTCTAGCATAGGAGAAGTGCACTCTTTGCGCAGCCGCTGGAGAGATACGTAGAGGGCGCATTTCTCCTGCGTAGCTGGCTCCGATGACGTCAGTTACAGGAGCCATTTCTCATAGTTGCAGGCAGCGGAGGACGGCGGTGTGGGAGTGATCCGTGCGTATGGGGCTGGAGGAAGCCCCAAGTATGTATAAAATATTTTCTTTATTTCGTTTCCTTTATTTCGTTTCCTTTAAGGCTGGATTCATATGTAGATGCATAGCAAGATAGCAGTTGCATTGCAGGATGCTTTTTTCAATGGGATTCAATGTGACGCAACTCAACGCTATACATACAAGTGTGAATCCAGCCTTAGGGATCTGCATTTTAATATATGAATATTTATAATGTAGAGTAGTCATAAGTATTGTATACTGCTGCAATATTTTGACTCAACCCTTTCTTATAATAAAGTAATTAGATAAAACTAGCATTTGATAGCTTACAATATTGGTGTAAGCTGTCAATCTCAATGCAAATCACTCCTTTTAAAGTTTCCACACAGTACATGAACATGTAGTTCAGATATTGAACAGTAAAGACCTTGAATAATTACTTTTCTTTTTTTCTTATCAATTAAGTGAATTTCTTTTCAGATTTTTAAAAAGGTTTTATATTTTTTTTCTACGTAGTTATTACATATCTTACTATATAACAAAGACAGAAAAGGCAAGCTTGCTTAACCACATTCCACCACCACCTTTCTGGCAATGGAGTTGCAGAGGAGCCTGGTGCTCAGAGTGGATGTTTGATGGAAGCACTGTTTTGTGTGGTCTCTTTCTTTTGAAACACAAACCAGATGCTGACAGGCAAACAGTCTGGTATCAATATAATACTGGGATGCTATATCTGGAAAAATGATATCCCATTTTATTTCTAATAGACATACTAAAATAGTGAAAAAAAAACTATAATAAAAAGGGTCATGAAGCAATGCTGACAGTACAAACTGCTATTGCATTTGCTCATATGTAGTTATAGAGGGAAGGCATCAACACTGCAGCCATGCTGTGAGGATAGAGGTAAGTCTGGACCAGTACCCTTTATTTTCTGGCTGCATTGCCCAAGCACAAGAAAAATGTCCTACTGAATATGTGGCTCTGTGATAACAGCACAAAACAGGTTACTTTCAGCACTGATAAGCAGGTGTGTTGCAACTGGTATAGAAGCAACATAAGTAGCTATAGAGACCAGGAGATGTGCACTGCTCTTTTCATTTGTCAGCGTTCCTCAGCAAAGTTTGTTCTTCCTGAGGAACCTGAGAAAGTTTGGAAGGGAGGAGCTGCTGAAAAGTTTCTACACTGCCAATATTGAATCAGTCCTATTCTTCTCTATCATCATCTGGTTCTTAGGTGCAATCGCAAGCAACAGACAAAAAAACTTCCAAGTGTAATCACTGCCGCTGCATCGATCATCAGGTCACCCTTACCACCGCTGGACCTCCTCTACACTTCTAGAGTGAAGTCCAAAGGCAACAGGATAACACATGACCCCTCCTCTCTGCAGCAGTCAATCCTTCATCCTCTTCTCTTTAGGCTGCTGCTACAGATCCATCCCCAACAAACCTCCAGGCACAGGAACACCTTCTTTCCCCAAATGGTCCTCATCCTGAACTCTAGCCCCCTTCCCAAGCTAATCCTCCCAGTCTCCCTCTCCAGCCTCACTAGAACCCTTGCTTTGCTGATCCTGTGTCTAATTTCTAGATGCATGTCCTTAGTGTTCGTTATTCACTATTATTATTTGCTCTATGACCAGTGCATTGTGTACCACAAATAATTTTGAGTGTGACATATATCATACTTGGCAAATAAAGTGGATTCTGATTCCCTTCTGTAAAGGTAAAGTTTTTTCTAGTTAAGTGAAGTGTTGGAGTTTAGACAGAACAACAGTGGATACTCAAAGATCTAGATCTTTGGAGGAAGTAACTATATAGTCTTTGAGTCCATATGCTGGATGGATTTTATCTTGCGATGTCAACGCACATGCACCTGTAAGGGAGAGGGAATATGTCATTGATCCTATTTGTCTTTCAGGTGACCCCAGGTTACATAGCTGCACCATTGCTGATAAGGCTATACATATGTGGTATACATATGTGTGTACATAAACACAAATATGCAAGACTTTTCAGTGGACGTTATACATTTTATATAAACACACACATAAAGGCATATAGAATTATTATTGCAAAGATTAGTCAAGAATAATGAGGTTTAGTTAGCAGTCATTAAGTTACAAATGTTTGCTTTAGTAATATTAGAGGATCATGTGTCGTAGCAATTAAAACAAAATGGTCTTCTACTCTCAGACTTACTAACCAATGCAACAGGTAAAGCTCCAAAAGAATTAAGAAGTATTTTTAGGAAGGTAAATACATCTTAATGTTAATGGAAAGTGGTTAAAGTTTAGGAAAGGGGGGGGGGGGGCTTCAGGGAAAGATTGCATTCAAGTTTCAGGAGGGGTGAAAACTAAGTGGGAAGTTAGGGGTTATGAAAGGGAATTAGTGTTAGAGGGCATCAGCAAGGCAAATCCACAGGTGCACTAAATTACCAATTAAAATATCACAATCCCAAAATCAAAGAATATTGCTAGTCACCTTACTAATACTTTATATTAGGAGCAGACATTGAAATTCACAGCACTGGAACCATCCGTATTCTTACCTTTTACTTTATAGCTAAAATTGCAGAACTGTTTGGAGATACTATAATAAAACATCTGATATGAGGATTATACAATCAATGAATAAATCTGTGATATATGCCAAGAATAAGGCTACTAATGTGTCAATTATACGGTTGGCACACATTAAGTTTTTACTGCACAGATCATCACTAAGGTTAAATACAGCATCCTACTCCTGACACCACATTCAAACTATGTGGCATCTGCTTTGAGCTAAACTAATACAACATCATTATCTACAAATTCTTTGATCATCGCCTTATCTTCTTCAAGATCTGTCTTCATTTAGATCATTTGACATGACCCCTACCTGTTTCTCATTTATCATTCCAGGTTTACTTCCATGTGCTCTATCAACCTGTCACTGACTCTTCCACTAACCAGTACCATATAGGCCTTCAATCATTTACTTCATGGCACAAAGGGAAAACAACGTTCTGTTACATAATTGGCCTCCTGACTGGTGTACTAGTGTAACCTTATAACAGCATGTACAGTACAGCAGAATGACAGGAATACAAATTCATAGCCCAAAGTATTCAGCCAACAGACATCAAATGTTTACTTGTATACATCTGTGGTGGCATTATACTGGCAACTAGTGATATGAGCACAGTCATCCCCTTATATACTCATCCTAATACTATTCTAACCCACTGCCCTACCATTCCCTCCTGCAAGCTTAACATTTACCAGATAGTTATTGATTTAGATCCACAGAACTAAAGTTGGAAAAAGAATAGATTATGTAGGATGTCTACTATAACTACATATGCACAAAGGCAGATATTTTAAAAATGAAATACAACAAATACATAAAAAATGGCACCTCTAACATGGATAATGCAGAATACATTTTGGTGTAACTTATTTAAAGCATGTTGGTGGCTGGATAACATTTTCTCAAGTCATTCATTTAGAACGATCTTGTTTTTTTTATATATGTACAAATTTTTATATATTTTTATATATATATATATATATATATATATATATATATATATATATATATATATATATATATATATATATATATATAGTTTTAGAAATAAGTAAACTGTTACTATACAAAACAATGATAATAAAACTGTTCATAAACACAAAAAAACAAACAAAAAAAAAAACTAGCGCACAACATAAAAGCATTTGCATCCAACCCAGAGCCCCCAAAAAAGCTAACAATCAAATTTTCCTAGCAGATACACATCTTGGAATATGTATGGGCAGACACAAAATATTGGGAAATTGGTAATACTCCATGAACATTTTTTTTAGCTTTTAGTGACCGCAAACCGAGAGTCATATATGTGCTATGGAAGAGTGCTAGCTGAGTAATCCACTGTGTCCTGTTCACTGGCAGCAACCAACTATACACAGAGAAATCCCCTTTTTATATTATAAATGAATTATCTTTTGCCTGACTTAAAAATTGCAGTGGAACACAGTAGAACAACTTCTTATTCATTATAAGAAGTTTTGAATCAACATGATACCATTTATTGGCAAACCAATGAAAAAGTGTAAGCTTTTGGCTAATAAACCTTCTTTAGACTTAATTCCTGCTTTTACTGATGGTTAATATGGTACAATACTGCTAATTTTTTCATTGCGTATCTCCTTTAGAAAATCCAGTACACAGAGTGAAAAAAAATAAAAAAAGCTTTCTTCAGACTGGCTACTACTTCCCTGTATTTTACATGTAAGGCATGCAAGTCTGAATCTACCGTGCCAAGCAAGTTTGCAGGTTTTAATATTGGTACAACGGCCCAAATACATTTTAAAATATCTAATTTTATTTTAAAGCTTTTCTTTGTTAAGCTGCAGTTAAACCATTAAAAAGAAAAGGTCTCCACTAAAATGATTTCAGCGAAAGGAACGGTTTCATTAATTTTACTCTAAAATTAGCTTTGTCAGATGCATCTCTAACCACCTGAGTGTTAATTATAGATCGTTGACTTGCGTCTGTAGATTTAGTCATTCAGGAGCCTTTGCCATGATGTTATGTCTCTTGTCACTAGTGTGTGTCATTGTAAGTCTTGACTAGTGCACATGGGCTGTCTGCTTCCCAACAATAGCAGTAGCTCCCCAGGGAGGCAAATGGCAGACAGCAGCTTTTCTACTCCTTTCAACAGACACTTACAGGTCTGTTACACATTATCTTTTGAAGAAAGGCTACAGGTTTTATCCAGCAACATGAGCTTATATCAG
The DNA here is from genome assembly GCF_040937935.1 of Hyperolius riggenbachi. Classification (NCBI taxonomy): domain Eukaryota; kingdom Metazoa; phylum Chordata; class Amphibia; order Anura; family Hyperoliidae; genus Hyperolius; species Hyperolius riggenbachi. Next base: position 97,843,381 of record NC_090655.1, on the reverse strand, counting down.
AATGGAAATCACAGAGGATCACAACATTGAGACAGTTAAATGAAAAAAAAAAGTGCACTTTACAAAGTGAAACAGAAAACAAGTTTAGCTTTTCAGCAGGATTACTTTTCTTTGTTAACAGAAGAATCTTTTCTTCAGACAACCTTAGAAATGCCTAAACAAAAGGTCGTAGATAATAGAAAGGAAATGGATTATACTAAAAAGTGAATGGGGCGATGTGGTTAAACACAAAATCTTTGACAAATCTATCTTCTATTTTTAATAGAACTGACCACCTTTTATAAAATCAGATTTGACAGCAAGAGGAAGTGAGCTAAGAACTTAATATGCAAAAAACAAATGAAGACTACAAAGGTCGGTGATGGTAATAAACAGGACACCAAAGGCTTTGCCAGAGGCAAGCTTTAGTAAGTACTATGAACGGTCACAGCATAGAAAGGGAAAACTTGCTTGACTCCAAACACTGTAAAAGTGGTTAGTTCCAAGAAGCAGATATACTGTATTGTGTGTGGGCTGCTACAGTAAGGAAGGGAACACACTTGTCATTCAGTTTTCTTTGCACGTTTTTCTGCACACCTTGTAAATTTGTGTTCAGAAATTCAAAGCACAGAAATCGAAGTGTGAATTAACCTATTGATTAACATGAGTTCTCTTGGTTACATCAATTTTTCTGAGCAGAAAACGTGCACAAAAACAGTCGAGTGTGTCCCCTGCGTCAGGACCCATTTACACTAAGTGAAGATTTGTGCATTTTTCAGCACACAAATTCGCATTGCAATGATTTCCCATGGGCCTGTTTCCATAAGATGCAAAAATCATGTCCAAAAAAATCTGGACTGCAGTGTCAACATTTTTTGGATGTCACATGCTGTTTTTGCTTTTGCATTTGCTAAAATCATAAATGACATATGGTAGAAGGTGATACATCATTCAGAATACACAATTTTAGATTATCTCGGTTTCAGCATCAGAAACGCTATTTGTAAATACTGCTTTATATTGGTATTTAACCCCAACCTCCCAGTGATGTTTAGCCTAGGCTATGATGTCACAAAGCCTTTTCCACCCTGGACACCTCTGGTGAGCACGCCAATTTTTTACATTTTTTGTATGCAACTATACACTTAGAAAACTTACACTGGACGTTGAAAGTTCATTAAAGCGGTATTGTCACCATAAAAATCAAATTTCAACAGCAACTGGTCTAAGTGTATTAAGTGATAAAGACGCTAATCCTGCATTCAAAACTTGCAAAACTTTTTCTGCTGTTATGGTTTGTAGTTATCACATACTTTAGGAGCACTGGCCCTAGCGCCAAACAGTGCCAAAGAGATGAATGCTGGGAGTTCTTTTTATCTATAATATATTCCTCCTCTTCCATTTATTTTCCTGCCTAGCGGCTTATCAGAAACACCCTCTTATTACTTGTGTTTACAAGCAAGGCTGAGGTGACTCAGTGATTGGATGTGTAAATAAAAAAAGACAGTGCAGTTAGTATACACCTCAGTGGGAGTGTCTGAAGACTCTGGGAGGAGGGCAGCTAATGAATACACAATGAGCAAGAGAAGGGAGGGGGGAAAACAAGCGTTAGGGAGGATATGATGTCAGCATTAGGTTGGCAAGATGGCCACTGCCTAGAATAGGATTTTCTGCTTTTCCTTTATAAAATTGACAGGAATCATTACGTGGATAGCACAATACATCTGTTAAGTAGAAGCAGTATTTATCTACTTATATATGTGTTTTTTATTTCTAGGTTAGCATGGGTGTCACTTATTCTTTAAAGACCCATTACACTGTATATTTTCAGAATGAAGAAGGCCTGTAGAATAAATATATAGTATACTTAATTTATTATATCACATGATTAATGCATCCATTTAAAAAGAAAAAAAAATTAATATTTGATAAAATAAGTAAAATTCAAAAACCTTCCCTGTTCCTGCTAAACAGACTGTGATGATTACTTAACATATTATCATCACCAATTACAGATAAGCATATTTGCAACTTTGGACCCCAGGAGGCAGAAGAACTGTTATATAAGATAATTTATGGTATCTTACATACCGCATGTGAGCATGCCTCTTACATTTTCGTAAATATTTAATTATATCTTTTAATGGGACAACACTGAAGCTATGACCCTTTAACACCATGTAAATAATCAGTGCACACTTTGTAAAACGGTATAAACTTGCTACCTCATCAAAATAACTAAACACACAGCCATTAATGTCTAATTGCCAGCAATAAAAGTGAGCACACCCCAAGTGAAGAATATCAAAATTGTGCCAAAATACACATTTTCCCTCCCTATGGTCATGTTACTTGTTTGTGTCACAAGGTCTCAGGTGTAATTGGGGAGCATGTGTGTTAAATTTGGTTCAGCATGGCACCTTATGGCAGAGAAACATAAAATTGCCATATAGCGTAATATTGTTAAGATTAGCCTCTGGGCGCAAATAAAATCACACTTACGTGTCCCGGAGTATATTCAGCATATAACAAGAAACATGCCGTGTACGGGGTGGATGTCCGCGGTGTTCCCCTGGGGAGCCCCTGATGAGTCTGGCGTGAGGACGACATGCGTAGGGCGGAGCTTAATGTCTGATGTCGAACGCGCATACGGAAGCAAGCGGACTGGCCAGTCACCACTAGCAGCGCGGACGAACTGCAAACCCTGCGGCTGAAGGGAGGATTAACAGCGGAACACCGCGGACATCCACCCCGCACTGTGCACTGCAGCGGATGGGCATTGGCAAGTTTCTTGTTATATGCTGAATATACTCTGGGACGCGCAAGTGTGATTTTATTTGCGCCCAGAGGCTAATTTTAGCAATAGTACGCTATGTGGCAATTTTATGTTTTTTATTGAGAGATTTTTACCGGATTAAAAAGAAACCTCAAGAGATCTATTTGACAAGTTCCGTGGCTTTGATTTGATACGCATGATCCAACTGTAGATATAGGTGGGCCATATCTGGTGAGCAGTTTGGCATGTAGTGTTTTGGGATTGGCACAAGCACAGAGTGAGATCACGAGAGCACGGAGGTCTTTAATGCACAGGTGTTGCTTAAGTCTGGACAATATTACCCTATGTGGAGATTATTTTTTTTTGCAGAACCAGGCATATAAGTGCTCATGAGCAATGCTAAAGATCCACCTGGAAGCTGAGGTGGCTCATATCTGGTGAGCATTTAGTGAGAGGGGACGAGGGTGCACAAAGGAGAGTGGTTTTGGGGAGTCACGAGGCACACAGGCACTTAAGTGGTGTACTTTCGTAAGAAGCAATTATTGAACGTTATTACCCTATGTGGAGCTTCTATGTGTTACAGGTTCTGGAGAGTGCAGCAGTAATATTGAACTTCTACATTACCATTATTACCGGCAGCATATACTGAGTTATGCTATTGGCATGACCCGCAGTACTCAAGTAGCGGGAATGTTGCTACAGTTACGCATCAGTTATGCACATTACTATTGTTAGTAATGCTCGTTACTGTAGCAATGTCCATGCTGCTCAAAAACAGTAGGTCGCACTAACAGCGTAACTCACGGTACGCGCTGCCGGTAATAACGGTAATATTGCCATGTACTGTCTGTGCAAGGCAATAATAGGCCCATGGTATTTTAGGTTAGCAGTAGGGATGAGCTCCAGATAAAATCCAAATGAGTTTCATTCGGATTTCATCCTCCTAATTAGTGCAGCTGTGCAGGTGTATGCTGGTGCGTGCTGAAGTGTGCAGGGGGGGGGGGGGTAAACTTAAAGGATTTGTTTAGTCATTTCATTCAAACCTCAAACTCTATTTACCACACTTATCTCTGGATTTTTACAGCAAACCTTGAGCTGCAATTATTGCAAAGGCCTCTCTGTCATACTTAAAGGGGCACTGCAGCGAAAAACTTTACATTTAGATTTCTCCTATAATGCTGTCACTAACAGTAGGCAGTAGAAATCTGATAGAAGTGACAGGTTTTGGACTAGCCCATCTCTTCATAGGGGATTCACAGCAAGGCTTTTATTCCTTATAAAGATATTCCCTAAAAAGGATTTAAACAATGATGCTGGCCAGCTTCCCTGCTCCCTACACAGTTTTTTGGCAGTTGGACAGAGCAACTGCCATTCACTAAGTGCTTTTGAAAATAAATATATCCCTGATAATCCCCTATAAAGAGATGGACTAGTCCAAAACCTGTCACTTCTGTGAGATTTCTACTACCTACTGTAAGTGGCAGCTACATAGGAGAACATGTATGGCTCATTTTACTCTGGAAAAAATGTACTTCTTATTTGTATATGTTTGCACATATTTTAAATTTTACAGTTTTTTCGCTGTAGTGCCCCTTTAATACTGCTCTTCCCCTTCCTCTCTAATGATGCAGACTAGTGCAGCTGTACACAAACATGGCATGGTTACCTGTTGTTGTGGCTGCTCTCCCGGTAATGTACCACTTTAGTACCAGTGGTCTCTGGACCCTTAAAGGGGTTCTTTCGCGAATGAGGAAAAAAATAAAAAGTGGTTTATGCATAATCTATTAAACATCCTTTTAAAATAGTGTTAAAAGTTTTTTTTAAAAATTAAAGGTTTCATCAATACAACATGTAATGTAAATAGTGACTTATGAAGGACTGGGAGGCTAATCCATTTGTTAGCTGTGTTTTTTTTTACTTTCTTTTACAACCATAACTGCTGCTTACATAGTTTTCAGTGGTATAACCCACTTCTAGCAGGAATCAGGTTATAGCCCTTATGTAACGATTGTAATAATGTTTTGGTGTAGCAACACAGACGTCTGATTATGTGGTGATCTGCAGAATTACCAATAATACAGATGCTATACCTGATTATGTGGTGATCTGCAGAATCACCAATAATGCAAGTATAGCTAACAGGAACACAGAGTGAGATGTGCTTGGTGCAACAGTAACTGATTAGTTTAATGAGACCTCACCAGAGGAGCTGGTGGGTACTATCAGAAACAGTAACTGAGTAGATTCAACTAAACCTCACCAGAGGAGCTGGTGGATACTATCAGAAAAGCACCACACCAGTGGCAAGGGCCCACTGGTGAGTAGAGAGGTCAGACAGGCTAGGTTCGGCAACTGAGAGGCAGATACAGTACAGAATCAGTAGGCAAAAGACTAGTAGGTATTCAGGCAGAGGTTCAGCAACTAGATCAGATGGTCAGAGGTACAGAAAAGTTAAGCAATAGCGGAGTCAGAGATAAGCCAGAGTCATACACAGAATATCAATAATAATACAATAAACAATAGTCCTAGTCTTGTGTGAAATCCCTGGTTTCCTCCCAGATCAAAGCACACCTTATACTAGTCTAAGGTCTGAGTGCTAACACGTATGTAATCGCAACAGCAGACAGGTTGCGAGTGAATCATGCAGGCTTAAGAAGCAGAGGAGACCTCACAGCCGCGCCCACTACAATTAGCCAATCCTGAGCGGCGTGAGTCCCCTCTGACGTCAGCCGACCAGCGGGTCAGCTGACGCACCTCCTCCCAGCATAAAGGTCCTGTCTACATGTGCGGCCGCGCGATACAGCAGCCCTATGTGCTAATGACAATTCTGTCCCCGGCGTGCTAGACGCCAGCGGAACGGAAAAATCTTCCGAGCAGGGAACGGAGGCGGCTGCGGAGACACCATGCGAGCGCGCAGCCGCAGATGTTACACCTAACAGCTATAACAGCTCAGCTGCTCAATGTGTTTACATTGTTGCTAGGCAACCAGACCCCGGTGCAGAGACTCGTTTGTAAAAAGAGTCATAAGCACCTGGGAGAATCAGTTCCATCTACACCATATGATTCGTCAGATTCGATTTAATTTGATTTGATTCAATTTGATTTGATTCTTTGATTTGATTCAATCTGACATGTCCGATTCATGATTCGATTCAATTTGAATCGAATCATGAATCGGACATGTCATATTGAATCAAATCACATCAATGAATCAAATCAAATTGAATCGAATCTGACAAAGAATCATATGGTGTAGATGTGACGGATTCTCCCAGCTGCTTATGACTCTTTTTACAAACGAGTCTCTGCACCAGGGTCTGGTTGCCTAGCAACAATGTAAACACATATTGAGAAGCTCAGCGGAGCTCAGCTATTAGGGCTATAACAGCGATTCCTGCTAGAAGTGGGTTATACCACTGAAAACTATGTAGGCAGCAGTTATGGTTAGGAAAAGAAAGTAAAAAAAAACCACCCCTAACAAATGGATTAGCCTCCCAGCCGTCATCCGTCACTATTTACAATACATGTTGTATTGATGAAACCATTCATTTTTTTAAAAAAACTTTTTACACTATTTTAGGATGTTTAATAGTTTATGCATAAACCACTTTTTATTTTTTTCCTATTTTGGTCCCTTTAAGGACCAGAGACCGCAGGTACCAAAAACCAGAGCTCTCCAAAGTCACGTTGTCGCCGTTCATGCAGCTCCGTCACTCCAGCCCACTTGCTCTGCCGTCGCTATGAGGGCAGAGCTCTGAAAGCCAGTCAGGAACCAATGATATCAGCTTCTGATGGGCTCACAGAGCTCTTCCCTCATACTGACAGCAGGGCAAGTGGGCTGCGGTGAGGGAGAGAGTGGAGTGATCAGTGGTAGAGGCGAGAGCGACAAGAGCATGTGGTGGCAGTGAGTGAAATGTACACCTAGGCAGGGAAAAAAGCTCCCAAACAAGGTGTAGATTTCAATTAGCGTTGTCCAAAAGTGGATAAAGTGGGATAAAACTCTGACAAAACATTCAATAGAAATGTGTTTTCCTACTTTTTATTAGCCATACAGATATCATATTTGATTTTATGCACAAGTAATAGGTGTCTACAAATTACAAATGCACAAAGTACAGTTTATCTGCTCTGAAAGCTGCCATTGCATTTTACTGCTAAGCTGCTATATTTATATATTATAATGTATCCTTATAATGTATCCAGTGATTGTGATCACTCTCTCTCTGTTTCTAGAATGTGTGCACAAATGCACAAAGTACAGTTTATCTGCTCTGAAAGCTGCTATTGCATTTTACTGCTAAGCTGCTATATTTATATATTATAATGTATCCTTATAATGTATCCAGTGATTGTGATCACTCTCTCTCTGTTTCTAGAATGTGTGCACTTCAGTGTCAGCACTCTACTGGCTGGATACTAATTGTGGCAAATAAAGAAATGTAAACAAAATATAATGTTATCACCTCTTCGGAAGTGGCCAGAAGCTCAAGGAGCTTTCCACTGAAGAACAAAGTGCTGCGCTTAACTGTTTGAATGCTGTTCTGCTACAAAAAACATTCTTCTAGTAGTATATTTTATGCTTTAAAAAATCTTTTAGAACAAAGAGGAAATGCTGAGTGTCATACCACTTTAAGAAAATAATGCTTCCTGTAGAGCTAAAGAATGACTCCTTTCCACAAAACATAATGGCATAGGGAGTATAAACAGTAAACACTGCCAAAAGTAAAATAGCTGAAGTGTTAATACACCAGTTGACATAAAAAAACAACAATAATCTTTAATGAACTGTGCCCATTATTTCCACAGTGTTATTTTAAAGGTAGGACCAAAAGCTTACTTTGACTTTCCAACAAGGGAGCCTGCTTTTTTGTATGATTTTAATTGTACTTTAATTTCCTGTTATGCCTTTCCTTCTTCGTAAGGAAATCATTGGACTTTTTAGCAAATGTTCCCGGCATACATACAGAACACAAAAGTATGTTCCAACATACACATACCCAGTGTGCAATAAGATTCCATACACAGACATGCAATTTGTCACAGTTAATGGAATAAACGGTGAGGTAAAGGAAGATCCATTTGATGTTTGAGCCTGTTTTCCTTGTTGCTCAGGTCACATCTTTCATACCACACTACCACTGGCAGCAGATGTTTCATTAGTCAAGATGATATATATAATTAAGGTTAATATGGGAATATTGAAGACTAAAACAAATGTATGCTTTTAAAAATAAATCAAAGAACAACTAAAGTAAAATTAATTAATCAGTCTAGACTAAGCACCTATTAAATAAGAATGAAGAGCCAAATGTTTATTCTAGGGCTAGAATTACAAATATCAAGAATGTTGCAATAACATGGTACCAATTTATGGGAAATATTCCTATACTGGTCAGAAAGCCATTACATTACAGCATTAGCTGAAAAGCAAAGGGAAAACTTTTGGTCTGACTGTTGTCTGACAGAAGTGAGACTCTTGTCCTCCACTGCGTGACTATTCTGGGCCAGTTGCATCCCATTCCCCATACGTGATGTTTAGCTACATCCCATTCCCTATGCGTGATGTTTAGCTACATCCCATTCCCCGTACGTGATTTTCTACATCCCATTCCCCGTACGTGATTATCTACATCGTGTTGTTTAGTTACATCCCTGTCACACTTACCATGACGGCCGTCCGCGGCGTTCTCGTGCGTGTTCCTTTGTGCGCACGCGCAGGGGCTCGCTGGCTCTTCTATGCTCACTCCCGGCATGGCGTTGCGTGCTACACGCATGCGTGCAAACTATTAAGCGTGCAAAAGGTTACGCGCGTGCGCGTGCGTAAAGTATTAGAGCGCTAATTTCAGCGCCAATGTCCAGTATAAAAGCAGCACTGCCCTCAACTGCAGTGCTGCTCATTCTGACAGCTTGGCTAACCGTGTCCGGTGAATTCCTGCTTGATTTATTCTGATTGGATTCTCTGTTGTGACCCCAGCTTGTGACCACGACCTTTGTTGAATTCCACCTGCCCCGATCTCTGGCTTGTGACCCCGACCTCCGTTGAACTCCGCCTGCCCCGACTTTTGGCTTGTGACCCCGACCTCCGTTGAATGCCGCCTGCCCTGGACCTTTGGCTACCGTTGACAATTAGTGTCATTGTTCTCTCAACCACCAGCTGAGATTATCCCAGTAGTGACCTGGCGAACAATAGGCAGCTAAGTCCAGTGTTCCTTTCTGGGTATACTGGTGAACACCCATGGGCGCTTAGATTCCACTACTGGTAACGTCTCCTCCTTCGGTGGAAGGGTCAACAGTGTCTGAAGACAGAACAGTAATGAGCAACCAAGATGGACACAAATGGAGCTTGTTCCCCCGTGGAGATCCTCTATGAACTTGTGATGGCAGCTACGTGTTTCTGTGGATGAGGTCCAGAGAGGATATCAAGAAATCCGGGATCAGCTTTGTGGTACAATTCCTGCTTCTGATGGTGCTCCTGCTCCTATTGCTCCTCCTCTGGCCGGTGATGGGCCAGCCCCAGTAGAGGGTGCCACTTTCCTTCCTCCCAAACCTAGACTGCCTTTACCCGAGCGATTTTCAGGGATCGTTTTAAGTTCCGTTGGTTCCAAAGTGCCTGTCGTCTTCATTTCTCTTTGTTACCGAGAACCTATGCTAATGAGGAGATTAAGGTGGGAGCAGTCATCTCTCTTCTTCAAGGGGAACCCCAGGCCTGGGCTCTTCATTTAGTGGAGCAACGCCATCCAGCTCTACAGAGTCTCAAAACCTTCTTCGAAACGATGGCGGAGATCTACGATGACCCTGGGAGGGCTGCTTCTGCCGAGAATGCCCTCCAGTCCCTTCGGCAAGAAAGGAGACCTGTTGAAGACTATGTGATGGAGTTCTGCCGTTGGGAAGCCGACGTCTCCTGAAATGATTCTGCCCTTAGATTTCAGTTCCACCAAGGACTCTCGGACACTCTTAAGGACGAACTGGCCAGGGTTGGTGTTCCGGACTCCTCAAAGGATCTTATTCATCTGTCCATGCAAATAGATAGAAGTTTAAGGGAGAGACATTCCGAAAGATCCAGATCTGTTAGACAAGCCTGAAGTCTACCCAGCCCTAAGCCTCCTGCTACTCCGGTTCCATCCATTCCTTCTGCTCAAGACGAACCTGAGCCTATGCAAATAGGTCTTGCCCGTCCAGCTATCTTGCAGAAAGAGAGACAGTGTTGGACGTCATGAAATATGTGTCTTTACTGTGGGGCTTCGGGTCACTTCCGTATCAACTGCCCGGTCAGACCTTCTGGTGAGTCTGAGTTTGTGGTGTGTGCAAGTGGTACTCCTGCTCCTCCGCTTGCTTCTTCTCATATTCCGCTCACCCTCTCGTTCCAGGGACCTCAAGAAAGGAGTGTCACGTTTAAGGCCATCATGGACTCAGGAGCCTGCTCTTGTTTCTTGGACTTCCAGTTGGTGCAACAACGTATGCTCCCTACCTCTCACAAATGTCAACCTCTTGTCATCCAGTTGGCAGATGGATCTGCTATTGGGTCCGGTCCAATCACTTCAGAGACTTTGCCACTTCTCTCAAGGGGAGCATCAGGAGTATTTGAGTTTTGACCCATTACCCTCTCCACTGTTTCCCGTGATCCTAGGAATGCCTTGGTTGAGAACTCATAATCCTACTCTCCTGTTTTCCCTGTGCCAGAAATCTGTTTTGTATGAACTCACCTTAAAAAGACATCATTCCTGTGGCCTATCATGACTTCCTGGATGTGTTTGACAAGTCCAAGGTGGACGCTCTTCCTCCTCATCGGCCATATGATTGTCCCATTGACCTTCAACCAGGAGCTCCCATTCCGTTTGGAAGAACTTACCCTCTTTCTGAACCTTAAAGATTACATTGAGGAGAATCTCAAGAAGGGATTCATCCAACCATACACTTCTCCCGCTGGGGCTGGAATTCTTTGTAGAGAAGAAGGACGGTTCCCTTCGACCCTGTATTGACTATCGGGAGCTTAATAAAATCACCATCAAGAACTGCTACCCACTTCCACTGATGCCTGACTTATTCCAGAGACTTTGATCTGCCTGTATCTTTTCCAAGTTGGATCTGCGGGGAGCCTTCAACTTGATCAGAATCCGTGAGGGTGATGAGTGGAAGATGGCTTTTCGCTCCCGCTTTGGGCACTTTGAGTATCTGGTGATGCCCTTCGGGTTATGCAACGCTCCAGCCACCTTCCAAAACCTTGTCAATTATATTTTCAGGGACTATATTGACCACTTCATGGTTGTCTACCTTGATGACATCCTTATTTTCTTCCCTTCTCAAGAGGAACATCGCATCCATGGAAGAAATGTCTTAGCCTGCCTCCGTACTCATGGACTATATGCAAAGCCTGAAAAATGTGAATTCGACAAAGTAAATATACAGTTCTTGGGCCTGAAGATCTCCCCTGGAGGGGTTGAGATGGACCCTCAAAAGGTCACGGCTATCCAGGACTGACCAGTACCTGTGGACCATAAATCAGTCCAGCGCTTTATCAGTTTCGCTAACTTTTACAGAAAGTTTATTAAGAACTTTTCTCAGATTGTGGTCCCCATTCTTTCCATTGGACTCCAGAGGCTCAGTCTGCTTTTGAAAGACTTAAATCTTGTTTTACTTCCGCACCTATCCTGAAGCATCCTGATCCTGCTAAAGCCTTTGTCTTGGAGGTGGACGCCTCGGAAGTAGCTGTGGGTGCCATCCTTTCTCAGAGGTTTGGCCCAAAAGCCATCCTTCATCCGGTTGCCTTCTTTTCCAGAAAACTAAGTACGGAGGAAAGGAATTATGATGTTGCTGACCGTGAACTTTTGGCTATTAAGACCGATTTCGAAGAATGGCGTCATCTTCTGGAGGGTGCGAAGAAACCAATTTTAATACTCACAGACCACAAGAAAATGGAGTATCTTTGTACTGCCAAGAGACTAAGGCCACGTCGAGCCCGATGGTCACTCTTCTTTTCCAGGTTCAACTTCCATTTAACTTATCACCCCGGATCTAAGAATACAAAGCCGGACTCTTTGTCCCGGATGTTTCAGCCTGAGTCTGCTCCTGATCCCGCACCTGAAAACATCTTGTCTCCTCTACATTTCTTACTCCTGCAATCCAGTCTGATGGATCTCGTCAAACAAGCTTCATCCTGTCTTAGCACACCTCCTGATCTACCAATTAAGGAAGGTCTTTATTATTTCCAGAAAGAATAAGATCTTTGTTCCCACTGAAGCACGTCTGTCTGTACTTGGCACGACAGCAGATTAGCTGGACATTTTGGGATCAATAGGACTCGAGAACTCATGCAGAGGAATTTTTGGTGGCCTGAGTTAATCAAAGACTGTAATTCCTATGTAACTTCTTGTGAAACTTGTGCCCGATCCAAGAATACTCGTACCCGATCTTTGGGCCTCTTGAACCATCTCTTCCTGTTCCAACCCAGCCATGGAGGAACATTGCTATGGATTTTGTAGTGGACCTACCTCCTTCCAAAGGGTTCACTACCATCCTGGTTGTGGTAGACCGTTTCTCTAAGATGGCCCATTTTCTGCCTTTCAAGCACGTTCCTTCAGCTGCAGAAACACCTAAAACCTTTATCCGGGAGACAGTGCGACTCCATGGGTTACCGTCCAATATTGTGTCTGATCGGGGATCACAATTTACTTCAATATTCTGGCAAGAACTCTGCAGGGGTCTCCAAATCAAGCTTTCCCTCTCCTCCGGGTACCATCCCCAATCTAATGGTCAAACAGAGAGGACAAATCAAACCTTGGAACAATACATCAGATGTTTCATTTCTGCTTCCCAAGATGACTGGTATTTTCTGTTAGCTACTGCCGAATTTGCTTACAACAACTCTATTCATACATCTAGAGTTGTGTTCAAAATTATTGAATTATTCAAAATTAATTAAGTGTTTTGGCCAGTTTGACTTTGATTTTGATCATTTCAGTCATCTTGTTTACAATTAAATCAAAGAGGCACTTGTAAGTCAGACAAATATAACATAACATGTATAATGAAATAACCACACGTATTTTCTGTGCTCACATCATTATCAGTTTTATTTAACCCCCAAGTGACAGTCATTCTTAGTATTTAATACAACATCCTTTTCCAGTTATAACCGCTTTTAAACGTGAAGCATAGCCTGACACAAGTTTCTTGCAGCGATCTACGGGTATCTTAGCCCATTCTTCATGGGCAAAAGCCTCCAGTTCAGTCACATTCTTAGGCTTGCACACTGAAACTGCTTTCTTTAGGTCCCACCAGAGGTTGTCAAACGGATTTAAGTCTGGTGACTGCGATGGCCACTCCAAAATGTTCCAGCCTTTAATCTTCAACCATGCTCTAGTGGACTTGGAGGTATGCTTGGGATCATTGTCCTGTTGAAAGGTCCAACGTCTCCCAAGCCTCAGGTTTGTGATGGACTGCATCACATTTTCATCCAATATCTCCTGGTACTGAAGAGAATTCATGCACACACTGAAGCTTCCCTGTACCTGCAGAAGCAAAATAGCCCCAAAACATGATTGACCCCCCCCCCCCCCGCCATGCTTCACAGTAGGCAAGGTCTTCTTTTCTTCATAGGCCTTGTAATTCCACCTCTAAACATAGTGTTGATCCATGGGCCCAAACAGTTCTAATTTTGTTTCATCAGTCCACAGAACACTATCCCAAAACATTTGTGGTTCGTCCACATGACTTTTGGCATACTGCAGTCGACTCTTCTTATTCTTTGGAGACAGCAAGGGGGTGCGCCTGGGAGTTCTGGCATGGAGGCCTTCATTACGCAGTGCCTTATTGTCTGAGCTGAAACTTCAGTACCCGCATCTGAAAAATCTTTTTTTCAGTTCTTCAGCAGTCACACAGGGACTTTTCTCCACTTTGCGCTTCAGGTAACGCACAGCAGTCGAAGTCAGCATCTTCTTTCTGCCACGACCAGGTAGCATTTCAACGGTGCCCTTTGCCTTGAATTTGCAAATGATGCTTCCTATGGTGTCTCTTGGTATGTTTAACATCTTTGCAATCATTCCTGTGAAGAGAAATCCCCTCTTCTCTTGTCTTCCTGGATCATTCTCTTGACTTCACCATGTTTGTAAACACACCAGTAAATGTCTAGAAGGAGCTTAGTATCACAGTCATTTTGAATCTGCCTAATTGGTGCTTATTATGCTTGATTGCTGCTCGTTAACATCCACAGGTGTTTTCAATACCTGAACAAAAACACTTGAATGAACCCCCGTTCTTAAGAGTGGTAGTCTTTAAGGGGTTGAATAATTGTGTCAATGAAGAAATCACAAAAAAACATTAAATACTGTATTACAAAAACAATTGATGTCATTTTAGTTGCATTTGGTTCTTTAAAAAGTCCTTGTAAGATTTAATTCTGAACACAATTACAAATGTACACTAAATTCCCTAAAACCCTTTACAGCATTGGGGGTTCAATAATTTTGAACACAACTGTACTCATCAATCTCTGTTCTTCATTAACTATGGTTTTCATCCCTCGTTTCTGCCTGGTTTCGATTTCTCCTCAGTCTGTCCTGGAGTGCAGGAGAGAATCTCAAATATTCAAAGCAACTTTGACACCGTTCACAGTGCCTTAAAGCAGATCCAGGAATGAGGAAAGAGGTTTGCTGACAGACTCAGAAAAGAAGGTCCAGACTTGTCCCCAGGGGACCTAGTTTGGCTTTCCACCGCAAATCTTAAGCTCCACTGCCCTTCCAAGAAGTTAGCCCCTCGATTTATTGGTTCCTTCCCTGTACTGCAAAGAGTCAATCTGGTAGCATTTACCATATTTTTCAGACTATAAGACACACTTTTTCTCCCCCAAAAGTGGGGAGAAAAAGTCACTGCGTCTTATAGTCCAAATGTACAGAGTGAAGTGCTCGCAGCAGAAGCCCTTTGGTGTTCCTTATAGTGGCTTAGACAGGTCAGCATGTGGCACGGGCAAACCAAGCGTCCGTTCTTATTATTTTAACTAGCTGCGGATGCTGTTAGTATTCCGCCCCCTCCCCCTGTAACGAGTGCTTCCTGAAGGCACTGCAAGAAGCTACTCCCCGGGTACTCTCTCATTGCCTGCTGCTGTCTCTGATCCCCCTCACCTGGAACAATGAGCGCTGCGCACACTGGAGATGTGTCCGAGTTATCCCCGAGTAACCAGACGTAAGCAAGGAGCCGCTGTGATGTCCCCGGAAGCCGCTGTGATGTCCCCGGGAGCCACTGTGATGTCCCCGGGAAATGCAGGGATTTGAAAAGCAGGAACACATGGTCGGCAGGAGAAGAGTGGTGCTGGCGAGAGGAGGGAGAAGATCGGTGAGCCATGCTTCCGCCGCAGGCTGGAGCGGGGGAGATCTGTAGCTGTAGCCGCAGTGGCTCTGTTACCTTCCCCCCCAGGCTGTTCAGCTTTTTCTCTCCCGATCCGCAGTCACGTGGAGTCGTCCAGTGCGCAATTGCTAGGGCTGTAGCTGGAAACCTCTGCCGGTGCTGTGGAACAGTATGTCTGGATCTTTCCCTCCAGGCTGTGCGGCTCTTCATCTCCCCACTTTGCAGTCACGTGGAGTGGCCACTGTGGAGGCCTCGGGCACACTGCCTTCAAACCCCCGGCGGATGCAGAGACTGCGATTGTCCTTCAAACAGGGCAAATTACAGCCACTCTCCCCCAGGCCAGACTGCTGCGCTGTGCACTTTCCAGACGGACACATCTCATGTCTGATCCATTTCCATTTCCTGACAGAAATGTTAAGTTTATTTAGTGGCTTGCCATCATACATTGTGCTGGAAAGTGACTTGTTTATTGTGACATTACCACAGGTGGTGGGACTAACTCGTATTCTCAGGAGTCTATATAGGTATGAACAGCGCTGAGAGTAGTAGTTGGATAATATAAGCTTTAATAGATTGTTATGGTCTGTATATATTCAGGATAGATTTCAAAGCACAAGGTCAAATGTTAAAAATACAGAATTTAAAATCTGTAAAAAGTCTCACAGCATATAGCTAGAGTGCATATATTGCATACACGTACCCTGTATGTGTTTAGGATTAATATTCAATTAAAAAAATCCCTATTCAAAGGTACAAAAAATATATAAAATCGCATAGCATGTAATTCAAATCCATATATTGCATACAGTTGTGTTATAAATGGAGTCTATATAGGTATGAACAACTCTGAGAGTAGTAGTTGGATAATATAAGCTTTAATAGATTGTTATGGCTTGTGTATATTCAGGATAGATTTCAAGGCACAAGGTCAAATGCTAAAAATACAGAATTTAAAATCTATATCTATATCCCTCCAGCTAGCGTGTGAGCAGGGCCATCAGGTACTGCAGACCAGAAGACCCAACGCTTGCGAACACGCTAGAAGGGTGACGTCACCATCCATACCCGGAAGCATACCACCGGCGTCTAGGCAGATCCGGAAGGACTCTTGTCACACTGCACAGCTCTCACGCTGTCAGGGAGCACTTACACTGGAACTGGAGCGCTGCAACCAGCGGAAGATACGCACCTGGATTGCGGACAAGGACATTCGGAGCCCCGCACAGGACGACACCAACCGCTGTACACCTGGATAGCTGCAGGAGCGTGAGTACCCCCGCTGATCGGGGAAAAGATCCGTTCATCAAGTTTGTGATCCACCATTATCTACATCCGGCGGAATTCCGCAAGCGCAATTGAAGCGCAACCACGAGAAGTACTCTAAGCTCAGTCTCTACTGCTAGAATATCCATCATTTATCATTCCCCCCCCCCCTGCTTTCGGACATTTTGGTCCTAGAATTATGTGACCAATTTTTTTTTTTCCCCTCCTTAGCACATTTTTGTGCATAAACAGCATCGGGTGGCTCAGGAGTGAATGGGGGTTGATTGTTGAATGTAGACTGAATATTGCATTCTTTGTCACAGAATTTATGGTGAATACTCCCAATGCGGTGTGAACTTTTACAACTTTTATAACAACCCAGTTAGCTGTATGCAATATATGCATTTGAATTACGTACTATGCGATTTTAAATATTTTGAACTTTTGAATAGTGATCTTTTTTTGATTGAATATTAATCCTAAACATACGCAGGGTATGTGTATGCATTATACGCACTCTAGCTATATGCGGTGCAACTTTTTATAGATTTTAAATTCTGTATTTTTAGCATTTGACCTTGTGCCTTGAAATCTATCCTGAATATACACAAGCCATAACAATCTATTAAAGCTTATATTATCCAACTACTACTCTCAGAGTTGTTCATACCTATATAGACTCCATTTATAACACAACTGTATGCAATATATGGATTTGAATTACATGCTATGCGATTTTATATATTTTTTGTACCTTTGAATAGGGATTTTTTTGATTGAATATTAATTTTAAACACATACAGGGTACGTGTATGCAATATATGCACTCTAGCTATATGCTGTGAGACTTTTTACAGATTTTAAATTCTGTATTTTTAACATTTGACCTTGTGCTTTGAAATCTATCCTGAATATACACAAGCCATAACAATCTATTAAAGCTTATATTATCCAACTACTACTCTCAGCGCTGTTCATACCTATATAGACTCCATTTATAACACAACCAGAGGTGGTTGGGAACCCCTGGCCAGTGAACAGCAGCGGGTGAAAAGAACCACACTATCCCCATCTGTACTCCCATACCACCTAAGCGCCTCTCCACCTTTTTATAACTCGTATTCTCCCAGTGTGCATCTACTGTTAAATCTACTGTTAAATACTGTATAAATCTGCAGCAATATATACTGTACATGTATGTATAATATAAAGGCACATTGGAAAGATTACCACTCATCCCCTGATAAACGTGACTAATGGCAGTCCAGGAACACAATCACACCAAAGCTCATAAAGAAAGCATTATCTGTGTAGTTGTCAGTTGTTAGTGTAGCTTGGGGGAGGGGGGCAGTAGAGGTTAATTTAGCTAGGCAGTGTGTAGCTTAGATAGAGACAGCTGTGAGGAAAAGCTCCACAAAACACCCCTGCACCATAGATGCACCAGGTTTAGTATATATTTTCCCCCTGGTTTTTGCCCTCTAAACCTAGGTGCGTCTTATAGTCCGGGGCATTTTATAGTCTGAAAAATACGGTAAGTTGTCTCTTCCAGCTTCTTTTCGAGTCCATCCTGTTTTTCATGTCTCTTGCTTGAAAAAAGTGGCGCCTAACAATTTTCCTGGTCGCTCCTCTGGTCCCCCTCAACCAGTTTTTGTTGAAGGTGCAGAAAATGCGAGGTGGAAGAGATCCTAGATAGCAGGAGAGTAAGGAATTCTCTTCAGTACCTGATCAAAGGGAAAGGCTTTGGAGTTGAGGAGAATTCCTGGGAACCAGCCTGTAATGTACAGGTCCTTTTCAAAAAATTAGCATATTGTGATAAAGTTCATTATTTTCTGTAATGTACTGATAAACATTTGACTTTCATATACTTTAGATTCATTACACCACAACTGAAGTAGTTCAAGCCTTTTATTGTTTTAATATTGATGATTTTGGCATACAGCTCATGAAAACCCAAAATTCCTATCTCAAAAAATTAGCATATCATGAAAAGGTTCTCTAAATGAGCTATTAACCTAATCGTCTGAATCAACTAATTAACTCCAAACATCTGCAAAAGATTCCTGAGGCTTTTAAAAACTCCCAGCCTGGTTCATTACTCAAAACCGCAATCATGGGTAAGACTGCCGACCTGAAGGCCATCATTGACACCCTCAAGCAAGAGGGTAAGACACAAAGAAATTTCTGAACGAATAGCCTGTCCCCAGAGTGCTGTATCAAGGCACCTCAGTGGGAAGTCTGTGGGAAGGAAAAAGTGTGGCAGAAAACGCTGCACAACGAGAAGAGGTGACCGGACCGTGAGGAAGATTGTGGAGAAGGACTGATTTCAGACCTTGGGGGACCTGTGGAAGCAGTGGACTGAGTCTGGAGTAGACACATCCAGAGCTACCGTGTTCAGGCGTGTGCAGGAAATGGGCTACAGGTGCTGCATTCCCCAGGTCAAGCCACTTTTGAACCAGAAACAACGGCAGAAGCGCCTGACCTGGGCTACAGAGAAGCAGCACTGGACTGTTGCTCAACTTTTGCATGTCATTCAGAAATCAAGGTGCCAGAGTCTGGAGGAAGACTGGGGAGAGGGAAATGCCAAAATGCCTGAAGTCCAGTGTCAAGTACCCACAGTCAGTGATGGTCTGGGGTGCCATGTCAGCTGCTGGTGTTGGTCCACTGTGTTCTATCAAGGGCAGGGTCAATGCAGCTATCTATCAGGAGATTTTGGAGCACTTCATGCTTCCATCTGCTGAAAAGCTTTATGGAGATGAAGATTTCATTTTTCAGCACGACCTGGCACCTGCTCACAGTCCCAAAACCACTGGTAAATGGTTTACTGACCATGGTATTACTGTGCTCAATTGGCCTGCCAACTCTCCTGACCTGAACCCCATAGAGAATCTGTGGGATATTGCGAAGAGAAAGTTGAGGGACGCAAGACCCAACATTCTGGATGAGCTTAAGGCCGCTATCGAAGCATCCTGAGCCTCCATAACACCTGAGCAGTGCCACAGGCTGATTGCCTCCATGCCACGCCGCATTAAAGCAGTCATTTCTGCAAAAGGATTCACGACCGAGTATTGAGTGCATAACTGAACATAATTATTTGAAAGTTGACTTTTTTTGTGTTAAAAACACTTTTCTTTTATTGGTCGGATGAAATATGCTAATTTTTTGAGATAGGAATTTTGGGTTTTCATGAGCTGTATGCCAAAATCATCAATATTAAAACAATTAAAGGCTTGAACTACTTCAGTTGTGGTGTAATGATCCTAAAATATATGAAAGTCTAATGTTTATCAGTACATTACAGAAAATAATGAACTTTATCACAATATGCTAATTTTTTGAAAAGGACCTGTACATGCTCCTAGACTGGTCAAACGGTACCACCAAAGATTCCCTGACAAGCCAGGTCCTAGGGGCACCCGGAGGTTGCCCCTGGGGGGGGCAATGTCACACTTACCATGTCGGCCGTCTGCGGCATTCTCGTGTGTGTTCCTTTGTGCGCATGTGCGGGGGCTCGCTGGCTCTTCTATGCTCACTCCCAGCGCAGTGCATGGCGTTACGTGCTACATGCATGTGCAAAAACTATTACACAAAAGGTTATGTGCATGCGTGCAGGGCATTGCGCACATGCACAAAGTATTGTGCGCGCCAATGTCCAGTATAAAAGCAGCACTGCCCTCAACTGCAGTGCTGCTCGTTCTGACAGCTTGGCTAACCGTGTCCGGTGAACTGTCGTTCCTGCTTGATTTATTCTGATTGGATTCTCTGTTGTGACCCCGACCTTCGTTGAACTCCGCCTGCCCCGCTGAACGCCGCCTGCCCTGGACCTTTGGCTACCGTCTGACCAAGTCTACGCCACAATTGGGGTCACTGTTCTCTCAACCACCAGCCCGAGATTATCCCAGTAGTGACCTGGCAAACAATAGGCAGCTAAGTCCAGTGTTCCTTTCGGGGTATACTGGTGAACACCCGTGGGCGCTTAGATTCCACTACTGGGTAATGTCTCCTCCTTCGGTGGAAGGGTCAACAGTGTCTGAAGACATAACAATCCCATTCCCTGTACGTGATGTTTAGCTACATCCCATTCCCCAAACTTGATGTTTAGCTACATCCCATTCCCCGTACATGATGTTCAGCTACATCCCATTCCCTGTACGTGATGTTTAGCTACATCCCATTCCCCGTACGTGATGTTTAGCTATATCCCATTCCCTTTACGTGATATTTAGCTACAGCCCATTCCCTGTACCTGATGTTTAGCTACATCCTATTTCCTGTACGTGATGTTACAAATGCATTACACATGCTCCATCAGTGAAACTGTGCACAAGCCAGACAGAACAGTCAGGCCCAATCCAAATACCCTATTCTATCTGCTCAGTAATCCCTTTACAGATATTCACCCTCAGTTTTTGCCAAGTAATTGAAAAAAAATATAGTGTGGCCAGTCAGTATTCCCTCAGTCAAAAATTCTGGGGGCAAGGCCAAGAAGAAGCTGCCCAAAATAAAAGCGAGTGACAAGTTGAAAACTTGGAGCTACTTCACAAAGTCACCTATGACAAGCTGTGTAAAGAAGTTCCTAATAATTGGTTCTGCCTTCATTCACCTATTGTTATCGGTTTTCACATATCAGTGCCCTCTTTGAATTGGAGAATCTCAAAAATAAATGATCTAAGAGGGGGCAGGTTTGGTCTAGCATTACTACTTGAAGTGGCCACAAAAAATTGTAGCTGTCACCTTCAAAGGTGGAATCAAATGACCTCTGAAGATGGAGCTCTGTGCATCCTGTAATGAACCATTGATGCATTTTTTTCCTCCCTCCTTTGTGTGGGGGGAGTGGTATTAGAAAAAAAATGTTGCATAGGGCCTCAAACCGTGTTATACAATTTCTGTCAAATGCAAATTGAGCACTTTAATAAATCCAGGTTTACCCAGATTTATCAAAAAAATGGGACATGATTGCAACAGCAATTGCACAACCAAAATTTAACAGATTTTTACATAAAACTCTCCTCAGGGAGGGCTACTCTATGTCTCAAAGTTCGATTAGTATGCTAGCACACATCATATTGATTGCCTCTCGTAAGGCAATTTTCAACAGATGGGATATATTCTAGTCCCCCTACAGTCTGGGATGTAAAGGAGGAACTTACGCACCTTTTTCTATTGGATAAACTGAAGGCCATTACACACAAACTAAGAGGTTTGTTTTTTTTTTTCAAAAAATGGAAAGTCTTTGTGCTAACCACGTATTTTCAACAAGAAATAAACAACCTGATGGAACACTTCACATATACTAAATGGTATCTTTTGGAGCGACTCCAGGGCACCTGGGAAAACTAGAAATCAAACAGTTTTAGATTATCCAGACCAGAGATGACAGGGATGGGAGGGGTGATGTGGGGGTTTGTAGGAAATTGGTTGTGTTCCAAATGTCCCATATTGATAATTATTCTTTGGTCCTTGTACGATCATTTGTCAATGTATTATCTCTATGTTTATCCCGTACTATATTACGGAGACCCTCATTGTTGTGGGCTCCTACTTCATGGAACTCTTGTATTTCTATTATAAAATTGAAAAATCAATAAAATTTGTTACAAAAAACAACAACTTTCTGGAGTCCAAAATGACATAAGGTGTTCCCAATGCTTGCAACCTTTTAGTGGTTGTAGCTGTTCCCCCTCTTTACTTGGTTCTCCTTCATCTGACAAGACTTCTGTTCTGACATCTTCTCTCTGTGTACTGCTGCTACATGCTTGTTAAGGCAGAAAAGTAATAGCCGCCAGGAAAAATCCCCTATGGGGGATTTTACCAATTTTGCACCCCTGTAACTCTGGTTTGCAGAGATGTAGGGACCCCATCTTTGGAATCCAAGTCTAACAATATGTCTTCTACCTGCATGAGACATTTCGTGAGATTCAGACGTTGCTAACGGCCATTGCTGTGATTTTTGTACGTCAGACTCGCCACCATTAAAATAGCCCAAATAAACAGGTTTTTGTGACCCTAGGCTATGACCTCTTTGGCCTAGGGGCCCGAAACTCACCAGTCATGTTCCCCCTAAGGGTCCCTACAATGCTAGAAAATTTGCCACTGCTGAGTAATTGCCCTTTGAAAAGATGTGAGATTTTGGAAAGTGAAATAGGGAGGCAATGGAAGCCTATGGGGGATTTTACCAATTTTGGACCCCTGTAACTCTGGTTTGCAGAGATGTAGGGACCCCATCTTTGGAATCCAAGTCTAACAATATGTCTTCTACATGCATGAGACATTTCGTGAAATTCAGACGTTGCTAACGGCCATGGCTGAGATTTATGTACGTCAGCATAACTACCATTGAAATTGCCCAAATAAACAGGTTTTTGTGACCCTAGGCTATGACCTCTTTGGCCTAGGGGCCCGAAACTCACCAGTCATGTTCCCCCTAAGGGTCCCTACAATGCTAGAAAATTTGCCACTGCTGAGCAATTGCCCTTTGAAAAGATGTGAGATTTTGGAAAGTGAAATAGGGAGGCAATGGAAGCCTATGGGGGATTTTACCAATTTTGGACCCCTGTAACTCTGGTTTGCAGAGATGTAGGGACCCCATCTTTGGAATCCAAGTCTAACAATATGTCTTCTACCTGCATGAGACATTTCGTGAAATTCAGACATTGCTAACGGCCATGGCTGAGATTTATGTACGTCAGCATAACTACCATTGAAATTGCCCAAATAAACAGGTTTTTGTGACCCTAGGCTATGACCTCTTTGGCCTAGGGGCCCGAAACTCACCAGTCATGTTCCCCCTAAGGGTCCCTACAATGCTAGAAAATTTGCCACTGCTGAGCAATTGCCCTTTGAAAAGATGTGAGATTTTGGAACTGTAAATAGGAGGCCCAATGAAAGCCTATGGGGGATTTTTTTTTTTTCACCGTGATGTTGCGCTCAGTCCTCACTTCCCTATTGGGCTGCTGATTGGCATATTAGCATATCACAATACCACATCGCCGCCAGCTCTGGTCACCTCTCACATGCCCAGGCCGCGTCTCATTCGATCAATGGTAGTACAGCGTGCGTCCTCCAAGCTCCGCCCTACGCGTTTCGTCACGTGCCAAGTTGTGACTCATCAGGGGCTGGAGTGCGCACGTTCCCTGTAGCAATATATATGCTTAACCCCGCCCCCTCCCTTCCCACCCCGGCCAGCCTCTAGGGTGTCAGAGATCTGGGCGGGACATCATGGGAGGTCGGGTCGGTGCTGTTTACATAAATACCTAAAATAAACATAAAAATTGTACACAAAATGCACTACTTACTGACAACTGACATTTGTAATCCCCTAAATATCTATACCTTCTTCCAATGCATGTATATAACCTACTACCTCCGTACAAACATAAACATCCAGAACTACCTTACCCACAATGCTCCTCTTTCCAAGAACGTGATATGTGCGGAAGTTGTATAATGCAAACATTCTACTTGATATATGCCCTGTGCACTTCTGTGCATGACTCCATTTCTCGGCAGTTTGTGCATGGTGCATATACACCACACTCATCCCCTCCCACCACCTATAAACACGGAACGTGCCTTCCTCACATAAACTACATTACCCAGAAACCTCAGTCTCACGAGTACCTCCCACCCACTCTGTTCGTATCTCCCATCTCTGTGAATTGTTTAATAATAACCCAGATAAGATCACATTAATCAACCTTTTGTGAACATTAACATCCCCATCCGTATTAACATCATTATGTATCCCTTTTTGTACTATTTTAATGTCAATCTAATCACGCTGCTATTATTGATTTAAATACTGCCATCTAGTGTCCAAACACCTAATTACATTCCATATTCTTTTAATCATTAGAGATGAAGCAATTCAGGTCAATCTCGATATTCAAACCTTCTGGTTTCATAGTATGTAAATTATAGATCCAGCGTGTTTCCATTTTAGAAATTTCACGCACTTTATTACAACCCCTCCATTGTGGATGCCATTTTTCTATTGCGCAAAAATACATTTGTGAAGGATCACAATCATGATATTTCTTAAAGTGAGCTGACACGCTATGATTTTCGTGTCCCTTTTTCACCTTATATATGTGTTCATCAATACGCTCTTTTAGCATCCTTGTAGTTCTTCCTACGTATTGTACTCCACACTTACACCATATAAGGTAAACTACATATTTGGTTGTACATGTGATAAAGGATTTTATCTTATATTCACATTTGGTTACACTGGATTCAAACTCATATTTCTTTTTTCTATTAACTTCATTCTGTCTGCAGCCCAAACAGCTTCTGCATGGGTAGAAACCTGGTTTTTGCCACTCATTATCTCTATTCGACTTTGGTGGGTCCACACAACTGGGTACCAGGCTATCTCTTAAGTTCGGCGCTCTTCTATATATAAATGATGGTTTACTTGGCAGTGCTCTGACTAGCGCGTGATCACACATCAAAACCGGCCAGTGTTTTTTAATTATCTTTTCCACCTGTCTATGTTGAAGGTTGTACTCACTAATATAGGCCATCTCATTCTCTCTCTGCCTCCTTACCCTGCCCCCGTTTACCAACATATTTCTGTCCATTTCCCGAACATTTATCCTAGTACTTTCCAATAAATCTGCATCATATCCTTTTTGCATGAATCTTTCCTTTAATATATTTGCCTGCCTGTCATATGTCTCTAAATCAGTACAGTTTCGTCGGATGCGTACCATTTGGCCCTTTGGGATTCCCTGCAGCCATTTGGGGTGGTGGCAGCTATTAGTAGTTATGAATCCGTTTCTATCAGTTTGCTTAAAATAGCATTCCGTTTTCAATGTTCGTCCCTCCACGAATATATTTAGGTCCAGAAAA
This sequence comes from Hyperolius riggenbachi, assembly GCF_040937935.1. Lineage (NCBI taxonomy): Eukaryota > Metazoa > Chordata > Amphibia > Anura > Hyperoliidae > Hyperolius > Hyperolius riggenbachi. Next base: position 97,818,174 of record NC_090655.1, on the reverse strand, counting down.
TGAATTCTGGACCTACTACACTCCAGAGTGAGCTTAATATTAGTTTCAATGCTATTGGCTTCTTCAATGAATTCATGAAACGATGTTTCCTGACCCCGCCATACTATAAATAGGTCGTCTATGAATCGCCACCATGATAGAATATTTGTACCCCCTTTGCATATGGCTACCTCCTCCCATCTTGCCATAAACAAATTTGCTAACGATGGGGCATAAGATGCCCCCATCGCGCATCCGTACCGCTGCACATAGTAGCTTCCTTTATACCAGAAGTAGTTCCTGGTTAGTGCGAATTCCAATAGCTTTAACAGGAAGATAATTTGTTCATCTCTTAACTCACCCTCCTGTTCCATGTAGAATTTTGCGGCAGCAATTCCCCCTTCGTGAGATACATTAGTGTATAGGGAACTAACGTCAGCTGTTCCCAACACCATATTTTCCTCTACCTGAATTCTTTCAAGCACTTGTATTGTGTGCCCTGTGTCTTTGAGCACATGTGGTAATTTGCTTGCTAATGGTTGCAGAAATTGGTCCAAATACATTCCAACCCTATGTGTTAACGACCCAATGCCACTAATAATGGGGCGACCTGGGGGTTCTGTTAAGCTCTTATGAATTTTGGGCGTTTAGTAGATAATAGGTACCCGTGGTGCAGAGGGAATAAGATACCTAAATTCTCGATCAGACAGCACTCCCTTATCTAGTCCTTCCTTCAGCAGTACAATCAATTGCCGCTTATATTCATGCGTAGGGTTACCTACCAATTTCTCGTATGTGTTAGCATCGGACACAATTTTGTCCAATTCACCGAAATATTGTTCTTTGTTTAGAACTACCACCCCCCCCCCCCCCTTATCAGCCGGGCGGATGACCAGCCCCTTCTGTTCTAACATGCTTTTAGCCTCTTTTTTAAAACCAGTGACTTTTCCTGTAGGGATCTTTTCTATATCCTTAATAACTAGTTTTTTGAAAACTTCAATGCTGTTCTGGCTACCATTGAAATAGGGGTTAAATGTAGAATTATTCTTCAAGGAGGTCTGTTTAAACTGTGGAACAACATTAACCCTTTGATTAGGTCCCTCTTTATCCAAAAAATAACACCGGAGGTTCACTTTCCTCACAAATTTATTCACATCGATGAATGCGGAGAATTTATTGAGATTTTTTGGAGGGGCAAATTTAAGACCCTTGTCCAAGATTTTCATTTCCCCCCTGGTAAGCTCAACCTCACTAAGGTTAAAAATACCTTCCCCTACTGGTTTCTTACTCTTTTGTTTTCTCCATCCTCCTCTACATCCTCTTCTGCTCTCCTTTTTATTTGCACTCCTAGCATATGTGGCTGTTGAGGTGGTTCTACTCCCCCCTCCCCGTATCCCGTATTCGGTCCTCTCCCCAAAAAAAGATTGTTGTTCCCAATTGTTATTGTCTGTATTCAAATGTTGGTATCTGTTATACACTGGTACTCCATACCGGGGCCCTGGTGTACGGGGTCTCCCCCCCTACCCCGTGGTGGAGTATATCCACCATAGGCTCCCCCCGGGTGCTCAAACTCCGTGTGTCGTGGTCCCCGAGGTTGGTAATTAGGTACATAATTTCGGGGCCTTGGTCCATTTGGATTACCCCTTGGGGGATAGTATTGCCCACGATACACATTTGGGGTGTTCCCTTGTTGATACGGTTGTTGGGGTCGGGGGTTGTTCACCTGGATTGGTGGCCTTGAATTCGAAGGCTTGGGGTTCGTCCCCTGTGCCCCTACACCTCCCTCTTGGGCTCTGTTCACCCCATTTGTATCAACTTTCTTTTTACTTTGCCATTTATACACATTCTTATTTTTATATGCCTCTAAATCACGTAAGTACTGCTTATGCTTGTCGGCTATGATCTCCTTCTCTATTTTGAACAAGGAGTCCTGTATAAATTTGGACCTTCTGCCATACTCTTCCATTTCCTTATATGGTTCAAGTCTAATCCGTATCTCTTCCACTTCCCTCCCCATCCTTTCTAACCTAATATTTTTTCTTTTTATGAACAATTTTACCAAACCCCTCCCACATTGCTCCACATAGTCATAGAGGTCCTTATCATTATCCTCATTCTCCTCCCCGTCATTAGGGGTGACCTCCCATCTATATCTATGTGGAACCATGCCTTTTTGTTCATACTTTTCCAAGGTAGCTTTATCCCACCATGTCAGTTGTCAGTAAGTAGTGCATTTTGTGTACAACTTTTTATGTTTATTTTAGGTATTTATGTAAACAGCACCGACCCGACCTCCCATGATGTCCCGCCCAGATCTCTGACACCCTAGAGGCTGGCCGGGGTGGGAAGGGAGGGGGCGGGGTTAAGCATATATATTGCTACAGGGAACGTGCGCACTCCAGCCCCTGATGAGTCACAACTTGGCACGTGACGAAATGCGTAGGGCGGAGCTTGGAGGACGCACGCTGTACTACCATTGATCGAATGAGACGCGGCCTGGGCATGTGAGAGGTGACCGGAGCTGGCGGAAATGTGGTATTGTGATATGCTAATATGCAAGAAAGTTTTATGTACGCAGTTTTAATGTGGGGGCATTGGGAGCCTATTAAAGTGGTTTTACGCTATGAGAATACGTTTGATGTTTTTAAAGGTTTTAAGCGGCATGGATGTTTTGTGATATGCAGTACTGACAAGAAAACTTCTGGTGAGCAGGGAAGGAAAGGGGGGTGTGTGATCCCCATCTACCCTGGTGATAGTACATTAATTCCTCACGCAGTGTGTGTATTTGCACAAGGGTGTCACTGATGAGGCAATACTCACTATGAGAAGATCTGGTCTGTTGTATTTTATTTCTAGGAACTGCTTGGATTACAAACGATGATACAGAATACTGGCGCGGCTATACTATGGGGGATTTTACCAAATTTGGAGCCCTGTAACTCTGGTTTGCAGAGATGTAGGGAACCCATCTTTGGAGCCCAAGTCTAACAATATGTCTTCTACCTGCATGAGACATTTCGTGAGATTCAGACGTTGCTAACGGCCATTGCTGCGATTTATGTACGTCAGACTCGCCACCATTGTAATTGCCCAAATAAACAGGTTTTTGTGACCCTAGGCTATGACCTCTTCGGCCTAGGACTGCATTGAACGTGACCCACGCATTGTGCGCATTCTGGACAACACCAATTACTGTTTATTGTTTATTGAACCTCTCATCTGTATTACATTTATGACTGCATGGCGACAAAATGCAAATTGCTATCCGCACGCTTCTTGTCCTCATGCAAAGCCTGGGTTGTTGTGTCTCAAAGCGTGGCCTTCTCCTCCTGCGCCGCCCTCCTCCTGTTCCGTCACATGTGCTGCTGCTGGGTTAGCGTTACCGGTCCCTTTTCCTGGAACCTCTTATCTGTATTACATTTATGACTGCATGCCGACAAAAAGCATGTTACCTGTGCAAAGAAAACAGACATTTCCCGCATTTAAAAGACCGTTTTCCCTTTGAAACTTTAAAATCGATTTTCTCAAAAACTATAAGCTCTTTTTGCTAAATTTTTTTTCCTCTTGTACCCACTCCCTAGGTGCACATACCCTGTAAATTTGGGGTATGTAGCATGTAAGGAGGCCTTACAAAGCACGAAAGTTCGAGTCCCCATTGACTTCCATTATGTTCGGAGTTCGGCTCGAACACCCGAACATCGCGACCATGTTCGGCCCGAACCCGAACATCTAGATGTTCGCCCAACACTACACGTGACCCGTTCGGCCAATCACAGCGCTAGCCGAACGTTCGGGGAATGTTCGGCCATGCGCTCTTAGTTCGGCCATATGGCCGAACAGTTTGGCCGAACACCATCAGATGTTCGGCCGAACTCGAACATCACCCGAACAGGGTGATGTTCTGCAGAACCCGAACAGTGGCGAACACTGTTCGTCCAACACTAGTCTGTGTAGCTTGACCATCTTCTTATATAGCAGAAAAAAATACTCTTCCTAGCTCCTGTAGCTAATTGGTTACAGATCAGTAACTGGTCTTATGATAAGGATATCCCTCCGATCGGTGGGCCTTCTTCCTAAATATGACTCAAAGACATAGGCAAACACATAGCGTAAGCCTGTTTACAACTGCAGATTTCCACCACCAAAACAGCATAAAATGTGCCAGTCCCAGTAGTGCATACACCACGGTGCAACAATAGGAAGAATACAGGCTCACCAGATGATCTGGCTGATCCTGCCTCAATCAGCTATCAGCGTTTTGTGCATGCAGGTTGAATTGCAGAGTTTGGCCTTAAAAATGTGAGGATGGCTGATGCATGAGGCTGGCTTCTGCTGCTGGTCCTACTGGAGGAGGAATAGAATGGCAGGCAGGGGGAGACATACAGCTGTGAGACCCCAGCAGCCAGACTGCTGACAGTAGTATCAGGCTATCAGCTCAGCTGTCGGTAGTCTGGCTGCTGGAGTCACACAGCTGCATGTCTCCCCTCTGCCTGCCATTCTATTCCTCCTCCAGTAGGACCAGCAGCAGAAGCCAGCCTCATGCATCAGCCATCCTCACATTTTTACGGCCAAACTCTGCAATTCAACTCGGAGGAGCTACCTGCATACACAAAACGCTGATAGCTGATCGAGGCAGGATCAGCCAGAAGGCCAACCGATCGGAAGGATAGCTACTATTATAAGCCTAATTGCTGATCTGTAACCAATCAGCCACAGGCGCTGGTAAGAGTATTTTTTTCTGCTATATAAGAAGACTGTCAAGTTACACAGACCGACCAAATGGACTTTTATTGTTACTTTTATTGTGTTATTGTTTTACAGGAATTTCATCTTTAGGCTGTTGATGTGAGCGCTGTACTATTATTGCATTTTTTGCAGTTACTTGACAAGTAAAAATATATCCCTACCAGCAGCCTTATTGAGAGATGACAGTATGTCAGATAATTTGCTGCAATGTGAATGACTATACTATAGGTGTAATAGAAATTCAACATTTCCATTATATTGGTCCTAACTATATAGTGCGTGCAAAAATGAAGTCAGTATCATAATGGGTACCTGCAGGCACCACACAATGCTGGTTATACTGTGATGCCACAGGGTAGCGCTATTTCAAAAACAGGTCAGCCTTAAATACACTCATACATCTCCCTTTTCATTTTCCATGTATCAATGAAGCAATGAAACCTATTCCCCTTCCTTAGGAGGAGTATGCTAAGCAATCACTGGATAGTGGATAAAGTGCAAGGGAGCTTATTAAGCATGTGTAAACGGAAACAGTAAATTCAGGCGCCTGAGGCTAGTGGACAAATCGGGCGCCGCCATTCACTCCTATAATAAATATCGTTTAATGGGCGCCCGATAGGAAAAAAGGGCGCCGGAGAAAACTAACGTTTTAAAAGCAGCGCCCGGAGACTTAATGTTTTATTACTGTTTCTCATGATTACACATTATTTAATGATTTATACATTTTTAAATATTATTTTTAAACGAAAAACAGTACAATATTTTTTCCAAACATTATTTTTAAACGAAAAACAGTACTTTTTTTTTTTTTTTTACATTATTTTTAAACGAAAAAACCAACAGGGGGGTCTTAGGTTTAGGCACCAACAGGGGGGTCTTAGGTTTAGGCACCAACAGGGGGTTTTAGGTTTAGGCACCAACAGGGGGGTCTTAGGTTTAGGCACCAACAGGGGGGTCTTAGGTTTAGGCACTAACAGGGGGGTCTTAGGTTTAGGCACCAACAGGGGGGTCTTAGGTTTAGGCACTAACAGGGGGGTCTAGGGGTTAGGGGTAGGTACAGGGAGGGTTACTTAGTAAAAAAATTTTTAAACGTTATTATACGTTTCACTATTTAAACGAAAGATTAACGTTTTTACAATTGCCGATTTAATGCACATTATTTAATGATTTATAACTTTAAAAAACATTAATTTTAAACGAAATACAGTACAATACAATTTTAAACGTTATCCATACTTATCGTTAAAAACCCGGCGCCCTTTTTTCCCAGCGCCCCTTTTTAACGTACGCTGTGTAAACACCTTGCAACAGTTCCTTCAAGTATTGGACATTTCACAAAAGAGTAACAGGAACCCAGAACTTCTATTGAAAGGGGTGTGACTACAAATCATGCCCCCCCCCAACAAAACTTTGATGATGCCATCTAATTTTCACCACACCCCTTCCCTTTTCTACCCGTTTGCTGATCTTGCAGGGGTTATAAAACAAGTGTGAACATCCTAATCTTCACACCCATAAGGGTAGCCACAAAACCACCTAATCTGAAGGATAGACCCCTTTTATCAGTGGCAGTAAAGTAGTAGTTAGGGCCCCATTACTGCGATGGGCCTCCCTGTGGTCACTGCCCCCTTCTAGTTACGCCCCTGACTATGGGCCCTTGTGCAATTAACCTTTTCTCCTAAGTTTTTTTTCCCAGGAGATCATTTTTCATCTTCATCAAATAACTTTTTAGCACTCTACTACTGAAAAAAATAAAAAAGTAGGTGGAAAAGTGCGATCATATTATGTTGACTAGCTTCTTGCTTGCTGATGGTTTAAAGAGCATTTTACTAAAAAAAAAAGTGTGAAAATATCACCTAGGCGAAAACGAAGGAGAAAACATTAACTGCATATGGGCCATAGTGTCAAAGCATCCAGTATCCTTTTGCCTTGGGCAGCAGATTGTTGATTCTGTGCACACATTAAAGTGGGCAGCCCAGGTAATTAAGCCTTTGCCTGTATAATAAATGTAAAACGAATTGGCAAGCATGCTGTAACGATCGGTGTAACACAGAGAGGGTCTGATTACCGGTGATCTGCAGTATCACAGAGAATACAGATAAATACCTGATTATTGATGATTTGCAGTATCACCGATAATCAGATATATCTTCTAACCTCTGGACACCTGAGGGATGAGAGTGTTTGGTGCAACAGTAATACTTTGAGGAAAGCACCTGAGAGATAGGTGCTAGGCAGTGAGAGATACTGCTCTGGATCAGATTCCTTCCACAGGTCTGATGCTCCCCAAGGGGCGGAGCCAGACAGAGAGTGGGAAGGGCAGAACCTTAGTGACACCAAGGAGCAGTGTCACTAACGGATCTGTGAACTATCTCTTAACAGGAGAGATAGTTCTCGAGGTCAGACAGGCCAGGTCGTAAACACACGGACAGATACAGTACAGAGACAGGAGACAGATGCAGAATCCTGGAACTAGCAGAGTTTGGCAATAAGGTATCAGAAAGACAAAGGTACAGAATCAGAGGTCAGAAGAATGGTCAGGAAAGCAGAAGGTCATAACAGATAATCAGCAATGCCTAGACTTGAGTGTGAGCTCCAAGATTCTCACACTCCAGGGACTGAGCTAGATGATACAATAATACAGATGGTACAGAATTCCTAGACTAAGGTGTGAGTTCCTTGGCCATCAACACCTTGGAAACTGGTCTAGATAAGAATACAGATAATAACAGAATTCCTAGGCTAAGGTGTGAGCTCTGTGATCATTAACACCTACGAAACTGTCTAATAACACAGATACTGACAAGGTCTGAGTGCTACCACGTAGTGATCGCAACGCCAGACACCAGAGAACTGACCAGCACCCAGTATATATACTCTAGCACTCTCCAGCGCCTCCCCTAAGTGCTGGACCAATGAAGGTTGCTGAATTTGTCAGCTGACCAGCTTGGTCAGCTGACCCCCTTCTGACTGCCATAAAGGCCCTGCCTCTCTGCGCGCGCGTCCTCCTAAACCAATGTGGACTATCAGTCCCAGCCACACCAGTCATGTGTTGTAATGTTTCTGCTGTGTTGGATGTGGAAACTGCCGCACCGCTGTCCGTGCGTGCGGCGTTTTCTCCGCATTCCGCATTGTTGAAAGGAGCAGGACTATGCGTGCAACTTGCCGTCTTGGACGCGGAATCCGCCGCCCTGTTGTTAGAGCATGCTGCGGTTTCTCCGCGCTCCACCTGTGCACCAGCTGCCCTGTTGAACGCGGAGTCAGCCGCCTCACTCTGAGTCTTAGCGGCGGCTTTTCCGCGTTTCCTCACACATGCCTGAGCTTATTATAAAACAACAGCGTTGTGGAAAGGCCACATTTATTTTTTGTAAAAAAAAAAAATCATAATAATAATAATATTTGCTTTTCTACTAAAAACTGTAATTAATTTTATAATATTCCTTACTTTTTTGAGTAGACATTTACCTAGGTCTTACAAGGCTATGAATGTCACATTAAAAATAATCCAGACGTAAACCTGAATAATGCAAACTAAACATATGATAATAATAGTACTAAGATCCACTGGCTGCAAGTTTGCTGCAGGTGTGTGATTAAAACTAAAACAAAAAAAGAAAAACTACTAAAGCCAAAAGCTCAGTCAGGCAACTGGCATTGTTTGAGGAATATGGAGGTTGCCATCTTTATTCATTTACACACTTATCAGGTTTCCTTCAACCGACTAAAATGCAAGAAACAGAAATGTCCCTGCATATACCTTAGATGACGTAAAACTGACCAAAACCTAACACACGTGTTTTATTAAACTTTGACTGAACCTGACACCATAAGTGTTACTCTTCTGTAAGCACCCATATCTTTCATCATATCATTAACAATGGAAACCACCACAGACAGTATCTTCCCTATAGTATTTAGCTACTGGATCATTCCAAAACTTTTGAAAGACTTCCACGTCGTTTGTTAACGTGAAAGTAGCCCCAAACCCCCACCTATGTCTACATATTACATTTCAATGTAAATATTTCCATGGTCTCTTTACTCCCATTCTTAGATCATATGTATCTTCTTCAGGGCCTGAGAGGCCAAATATCAAAGTTCTTTCAATACAAAACAAAAATGAAGAGCAAGTGTTAACAAAAACAGAAACACAGCTGTCACATTAAATGTAGACTAAGCCTCTTTAGTTTGCACTTAAAAAATAACAGAATTACTTATGACAAGATGTTTCTATAAGAGAAACCTAAACATCAAGATCACCTTACAAAACATTAAAGAGATGGAATGGGGATTACACTTCTGTAAATGACTGTCACATGAACATAGTCCTGTTAGCTTGGATTGTGTACAGCAAGAATCTGATGTCTAGAAAGTTTTATGTCATGTTGTACATATCTACATCAATATTCTATAATCATATTCTACAGTAAACCCATCATGACATGACAAACTCACTTTGTTTGATATTCCACATGGATAAAGTACTGTACAGAATAACACTGTTTCGAAAGTTAAAGCTGAAAGTTAAAAAAATACATCCACGTGAAAAAAAAAAAAGACAACATCTTTTTCACAGGAGTTCTCTCCTGATCTAAAGCCAAGCCAAAAATATGACTTGACTTTTGGCTACCATAGTACTGTTGATGTTCTACATTTTTTGGTCATCATAACACAGTATAGCAGATACCGCATGTGACCACTGCAGTATGACCAAGGAAGGCCTCTTGCACACTGCATGCGTTTCCGATTCGCTTTTTAATCGGTTTTGACATCCGATTCAGATTTTTAATCTTTACTGCAAGCTGCATTTTTTGATCAGTTTTTCTGTTGATGTATTCAGGGAAAATCAGAATTGAAAACCAGAATCGCAAAATGGATTTGCAGTGTGCAGGGAGCCGAAGAGTTATACTTTTTACCCGCCTAGGCCAGCTTTCTTAAAGCTCCCATTCCATGTGCAGCACCCACCTCCTAATCCTTGTGCAGCTCCCTCTTCCATGTCTAGCCTTCATGTACCAGTCCACAGTCAAGTCAGCCCCATCCATGTAGTAAAATAAGCTCTTTATTAAATCCATTGAAGAAACATGTTGTCTCTGTATTAACCACTTGCCGACCGCGCACTCATACCGCGCGTCGGCAAAGTGGCAGCTGCAGGACCAGCCTGCAGGCTAATTAATCAGGAAGCAGCCGCTCGCGCGAGCGGCTGCTTCCTGTCAATTCACGGCGGGGGGCTCCATGAATAGCCTGCGGGCCGCCGATCGCGGCTCGCAGGCTAAATGTAAACACAAGCGGAAATAATCTGCTTTGTTTACATTCGTACAACGCTGCTAACAGTAGCAGCGTTGTACCAGATCAGCGATCCCCGGCCAATCAGCGGCCGGGGATCGCTGTCACATGACAGGCAGGAGCCTGTTAGAGGCTGCACAGGACAGATCCGTTCCTGTGCAGCCTTGGATCTCCGGGGAAGGGAGGGAGGAGAGGGAGGGGGGGAATTTCGCAGCGGAGGGGGGCTTTGAGGTGCCCCCCCCCCCCGCAACACCCAGGCAGGCAGGAGCGATCAGACCCCCCAGCACATCATCCCCCTAGTGGGGAAAAAAGGGGGGCGATGTGGTCGCTCTGCCTGCACCCTGATCTGTGCTGGGGGCTGCACAGCTCACCCAGCACAGATCAGCTAAAACAGCGCTGGTCCTTAAGGGGGGGTAAAGGGTGGGTCCTCAAGTGGTTAAAGTGACAGCCCCACTGTTTTGGGCAAGCAGCCTTTTTTCAAGTTGTGCAGCAAACATCACATTCAGCGAATTGGTACATCTCCCTAACTGGCTCAAGACCACAGTAGTTCGAATCTACATCACATCGGCAGTTCTCTAACTCTGTTATGCCGTAGATTCTGTGTCACAACTTTGTGCAGTCCCCTGACGATTCCTGCTCCCCACAGCAGACTCGGTTGAGTTTCTTCCTATGGGTAAAGAGCCAGTTTCATTGGCTCCTTAGCAGGTGATCATTGTGAAACAATCACAGTGATCACAGTAGGCAAAATTAAAAAAAAAGGCTCTGGTCCTTAAAGGGACCTGATCCAGCCATAATTTATCAGTTAAATAGCACAATGTCCCATCAGGGACCAATCAGCAAACACCATCAGAATGAAGTGTCTCTGAAAGAGATGTACATCTCATATGTACAGTATGTCTACTCATGAATTTTAAATTTTACATGATAGCGGTCATTTAATAAGGAACTTTAAAATGGCAAAATGAAGAACATGTTATCCAGGTACATTCCTTAACACCTTGACATTAACACTTCTCTCTGCACAAAAGCAGATCAGCAAAATCTAAATGTGCCTTAAAGGATACCCGAAGTGACATGTGACATTATGAGATCGACATGTGTATGTACAGTGCCTAGCACACAAATAACTATGCTGTGTTCCATTTTTTCTTTCTCTGACTGAAAGAGTTAAATATCAAGTATGTATGTGGCTGACTCAGTCCTGACTCAGACAGGAAGTGACTACAGTGTGACCCTCACTGATAAGAAATTCCCCTTTTTACCTCTTTTTTGCTCTCCCATTTTCTGCTAGGAAAGTGTTTTATAGTTGGAATTTCTTATCAGTGAGGATCACTGAGTCAGGACTGAGTTAGCCACTTACATACCTGATATTTAACTCTTTCAGGCAGAGAAAGGAAAAAAAACACACAGCATAGTCATTTGTGTGCTAGGCATTGTACATACACATGTCTATCTCATCATGTCACATGTCACATGTCAATTCGGGTATCCTTTAAATGCTATGGCTGTGAGTTAATAAAAAAAAAAAAAAAAAAAAAGTAAAAGACAAAGCTTTAAATGAATACAACTCATCTCCTAATTTGTCACGCTGGCAGTCTGTGGTTTTCTAGGATAACAAATTATAGAAATCTATTTTGTTACAAATGTTGGAATACCCACTTACCCCATATGGGCTTCTCATACTCCTCATTCATGGTTTTGCGGTCAGTTGGATTGCTACATCACAGTTGATGCCTTCTGTTTCTGGTGTACAACCTCAATATCTGGTTAATTGACCAGTATCTGTCTGTCAGTCTGAATTAGGATGTCTAACAAGATCATAGATCAGCTATTCACTCCATGATCTTCTGTGGAATATCCTTTCTGGACTTTGGATGTTCTAGTAAATACACTGAGCGATCATGATGCGATCATGCAAGCAAATTCACTGTGCATTGTTCCTGCCTGCATCTCAGACCCTGGCACTATGTGTTGAATTGTCTCTGTGGTCTGTTTGTACAACCTGCATGATTAATCCTGCCTAAGGAGTTCATTCTGTGCATATATGGATCTGGTGACAAGCACCCATTCTGTTGCTTTGCTGTTGTGATCACCGTTTTGGTGCTTATGTCCAGCCCTTTACAGCCACTAGTAGAATTTCCCAGTGTCAGGTTGTCAGCCACATTAGTCATCTGTTGATAGTACATCTTGTCTTGTCTTTCCATAGTACTTCCTCTGTTACTTCCTCTTCTTCATAGCATGTTTGCTGCTGCTTCAGGTAGTATCTCAGCTGCTTAAAATTTGAGTGCCCTCTTACGGATGTACTCCTGGATTCTCCGGGTTTCATTCAGTACCATGGCCCCGACACTACACCTTTCCTTCTTTCCTGGTTGATCCTGGTCACAATCCCATGTGAGGAGCTTCTGGGTGTTCACACTCACATTCCCCAAGTCATCCTTTGATCAGCTTACTATGCTTGCAAGGTATTTGATGACTGGCAGGGAATACATATTGATGGAATGGGTCTCTTCCCAATGAGCTGGCTCTTCAGGACTTATCTTAGCCTTTGGTGGTACTTAGATGTTGCGGTATTCCTTGTCTCCTATTGCAAGATGATTATAGGATGCCAAGGTTCTTGTAGTTGGTCTGAATCACAGCCGTGTCCTCCTTGTAGCTACACCTGATTAGTCTTGTGTACCTTGTCTACTCTTTGTATCATCATTCAGCCAAACTTTTTCAATCAGGATGACATTGCTGGTGTCAGGTGGATTAGCCACTCAATGTCTTGTTCACTCTTAGTATACAGTTTGATGTCTTCCATAAACAGTAGCTGGTTGATGGTAGTCTAACTTCTGAACTTCTATCCAAACCCATTCCTTGTGATTAGCTGTCTGAGGAGATCAAAGTACACGCAGAACAGCAGTGGAGACAGTGGATCAATTTGGTGTATGCTCCAGTTCGATCTCAGCTAGTGGTTTTGTCTTGTGTTAGTTTCCCATGTTGTCTTTCACTATCCCCACTGCATGCTACAGGAAGGTTATTGGTGTTCTCTTTAATTTGTATAGCGCACATGTGCACATATCCTCATGCATCAGACTGAGTTGTAGGCTTTCCTGTAAATCAATGCAGCCATGTGCTCAGGTTGGTCTTTCTAGATCTTTTACCTTGGGGGACTGTTCTGTCAAAGAAAAAAATATAAATATATATTGTAAATTAAATCTTAAAAAAAAACATATGTTGTAACATTTTAAGTGGTACAAGAATACAATCATAACTAACTCCATAGGCATACAGAGTTGGAAAAATAACCAGCTAAGAATTTCTATGTGCACTTTCTGCTGTTCTCTGATTTATCTTACCATTGTATCACTAAAATAGCCTGTAACTGTTCTGAGGGATCTGTCTTTTTCGATAGCAAGCTAGATGTTTCATATTATCTGTGTAAGTGTGTGTATGAGTACATGCCATAATTGGCATAACTACAAACCATGGGGACCTCCCTCTGAAAATGTAATAAGGCCCACAACCTAAGTTCCACTATTCTCCTACCTCCCGTGGTAACCACTTTAACCCCCCTTATTAACCCTGTTGCAAGTGTGTCCATCATAACTTCCTCCTCAACCAACAACAGTGGGGACCATTCCCTCATTCCCCTCCTCCAGATCAACTGCTACCACTATTTACTACCCCAGTTATTAGTGTAATCAAATTAACCCTCTCGCCAACCAAAACCGCAACTATGGCTGAAGGAGTCCTCTCCTGCTGCCACCTTCCCATAACAATATTTGGCAATACAACACCTCAACCAATCTGATGCAATTGGATGAAGTCCAAAATCCACCCCCTCCCACATAAGCAAAGTGCTGACAGTACAAAAATCCCTCCCCAATCTCCCCCTTTAGAATCTATGGTCAGTTAACAAATATGTCCCTGACGCACCACCTCCCTTAAGTATGTGTGGTGACTAAATAAAATCTATCCCAGATCCCATCCCTTTCATAGCAAGTTGGCCAATATAGAAATTTCTCCGTAAACCCACTACCACTTTGCAAGTTTGCCCATTAAAAAATTCCCCCCACACTTAGTAAGTGTGGTCTGTATAACCAAAACGCACACACACGCGCTCATTCACTCATTATTAACCTCCTGGGCATTACGTTTCTGCTGGATTTCTGTGCAAAAAGTGATCCAATTAATTTTCATAAACTTTTTTCCTGTATACACTTTGAGTATAATAAAAGCTTGAAACACAAAATAAAAAAAATAAATTTCAAAATTATTCCCCAAAATCTCTGATCATTTATACTTTCAACCTGCAGCTGCTCAACCTGCACTAAAATGAATGTAAAGGTGGCCATACATCTAGCAATGATGGGCAGATTCAACCAAGAGACAAATCTCTCTCTGATTGAATCTGATTAGAGAAATATCTGTTGGCTCCGCAGGCCGATTCCTGATCGATTTCATCATGAAATCTCTTGGGAATCATGCGCATCCGCTGCCTCGCCCCTGCCCCTTAGTGTATAAATGTACATTATGTAAGTGTGTGCATTTATACATTGCCTGTCCTGTGTCACCCAATGCACAGTGCCCATCTGTCTTCAGAATCTATTCAGAACATTTCCATTTCAGAAGTTTATTGGATTGAATTCAATAGAAAAAAAATTTGTTTGGCGCCAGATGTTGATGACTCAGCGTGATCCTGGTGTCCTCAACACAGCATTAGGTGCTCTAGTATAGGTGCCCTCCACCCCGATCTCCGGTGCTGTTACTTTCCATGCCTCTCTGCACTGATCATAACCCCCCAGCCGCACAGTTCTGGTATTCTCTATGCAGAGGATTGGGACTCAGCGTCATGACCTCATCATCATGATGTCAAGTCCTGATTCTCCGCATAGAGAATACCGGAGCTGTGCAGCGAGGTGCTGTGATCGCTGGAGAGAGGCATGGTAAGTAACGGCACCGAGAACTGGGGGTGGGTGGCACCTATACTAAAGCATATATTGCTGGCTAACTTATACTGGGGCACCTAAACCTAGCTAACCTTTACTGGGGGATGCCTATTTCTCAGAAAACCTCCTGAGCGGCATGCAGATACTGCATCAGACATACCGCTTTCAGCTAAATTTTCTCTTACCTGACAGTGTCGGGAAAAATGCCCAGGAGGTTAAGTGTAATAAAGCTTAATTCTGACTGAATAATGGTTGTTAAAGTGAGCTGAGCTAAAAATAAGCTTATGAGATAATTAACTGTATGGTGTAGTACTAATGACAAAAAACCTTAAGCCTCATACATATGCCTAACTGTGGCGACTGATAACAACCGCCGCAGTTGACAATTAGGTTCTGTATGGCACCCGACTACCCGACGCCCAACCTGTGAGCCATCCGCTGGACGAATGTACACAACCCAAACAACGCCAATCCTATTGAAGATAAACTTAAAGCAAGGACCTCCAAGGTGGTTTCTGAAATACTGCCAGTGCCATGTGCTACATCTGAGAGACAGAGGGAGCTTAGGGAGTTAAATAAGTGGTGTAGGAAGGAGGGGTTTGTGTTCCTGGAGAACTGGGCAGACTTTGCAGTCGGCTACAGGTTCTACAGCAGGGATGGGCTGCACCTTAATGGGGAGGGTGCAACTGCATTGGGGGAGTAGATGGCTGAATGGTTGGAGGATATTTTAAACTAGGATCTGGGGGAAGGCGGGAGGGTAAAGTCTCAAAATGTAGACAAGATAAGGTAAAAAGACAGTGGGAGCCCAACATTATGGGGGGTGGAGACAGTGTAAAGAGTAAGGAGGTTGGTAAAACTTCAAGTATCCCATTTCATGTAACTAAAATTGGAAAATGTGGTGGTAAAAACATAAAGTGCATGGTAACCAATGCTAGGAGCCTTGCAAATAAAATGGACGAACTAGAATTCATTCTGATTGACAAAGGCTATGACATTGTGGGAATAACCGAGACATGGATGGATGAAAGCCATGACTGGATAGCAAATTTAGAGGGATACAATGTGTTTAGGAAGGATAGAACAGTGAAAAAAGGTGGAGGGGTTTGCCTCTTTGTTAAGAATTCTTTTACAGCTGTCCTGAATGATGAGATGGAGGAAGATTGTGAAGATGTGGAGTCCATTTGGGTAAATATTCATGGTGGAAATAAAGGTTGCCAATTGCTTATTAGGGTATGCTACAGGCCACCACATATTCATGAAGCTGCAGAACTGCAATTACTACAGCAGATTGAAAAAGCTGCAAGTAAAACTGAGGTCATAGTTATGGGTGACTTCAACTTTCCAGACATTGACTGGAGTATTGAGGCTACCCATTCTGGTAAAAGCAGCAGATTTTTGGCATCACTACAGGACAATTACTTGACTCAAATGGTAACGGAGCCAACTAGGGGGAATGTGTTCCTGGATTTGATCATTTCTAATAGACCAGATAATGTATCAAATGTGCAGGTTCAAGAACATTTGGGAAATAATGATCACAACATGATAACATTTGATCTGGTGACTGATAGGCCGCGGGGCAGCGGGACCACTAAAACAATGAATTTTAGAAAAGCAAAGTTCACTTGACTCAGGCAGGCACTAAGTTTGGTGAACTGGGATAATGTACTACAAGGGGAGGACACTGAAGGGAAATGGCAAGCTTTTAAACTTATTCAATATTGTAGTATGTATATCCCATATGGAAACAAAATGTCTAGGAATAAAAAAAGGCCTCTATAGATGAATAGAAAGATTAGAGATAAAATGAAGGGGAAAAAGAATGCCTATAAGATCCTAAAACAGGAGGGGTCCGAGGCTGCATTAAACAATTATAAGGAGTGCAATAAAAGTTGTAAAAAATAAATTAGGCTGGCAAAGATTGAAGCTGAAGATCAAATCGCTAGGGATATCAAATCTAACCCAAAGAAGTTTTACAAGTACATCAACTCTAAAAAAAGAACGGTTGACTGTATTGGACTCCTAAAGGATGAGGGTGGGAACTCAATGGTGGATGACCAAGGTAAGGAAGAGTTATTAAATGCTTTCTTTGCTTCTGTCTTCACAAGGGAAACATCACTGTTGCAAATTACAGATGCAAAAGAGTCTCAATCTTCCAACTGTAATATTAAATACTTAACGCAGGAAGAAGTGAAGGCAAGACTAAATAAATTACAAATAGACAAGGCACCTGGCCTGGATGGCATGCATCCTCGGGTCCTAAGGGAATTAAGTTCAGTTATAGATAAACCCCTTTATCTTATCCTTTGTGACTCTCTTGCAACTGGCAGAGTCCCAGTGGATTGGCGTACAGTCCACGTTTTCCCATTATTTAAGCAGGGCAAAGAATCAGATCCAGGAAATTAAAGACCTGTAAGCTTAACATCAGTTGTATGCAAACTATTTGAGGGGTTACTAAGAGATACTATACATGACTTCATAGTAGAAAATAATCTTATTTCTCAGCATCAACATGGGTTTACTAAAGACAGGTCCTGTTTGACAAACATGCTCAGCTTTTATGAGGTAGTAAATGCTAATGTGGATATTGGGAATGCTGTAGATGTGATATACTTGGACTTTGCAAAGGCCTTCGACACTGTTCCACACAAAAGTCTGGTGCAAAAGTTGAGGATGCAAGGACTGGGGAAGAGTCTGTGTGCATGGATAGGGAACTGGCTAATGGACAGAAAACAAAGAGTTGTGGTCAATGGATCACACTAAAAATGGGTGACTGTTAGCAGTGGGGTCCCACAGGGGTCTGTACTGGGTCCAGTGCTCTTCAATGTATTTATTAATGACCTAGTATATGCAGTAGTAAGCAATGTTGCTATTTTTGCAGATGATACAAAATTGTGCAGAATCATCAACTCTCAGGAAGATAAGGACATACTGCAACAGGATCATAGGATGGCTATATGGGCACATAAATGGCAGATGAAATTCAATGTTGAAAAATGTAAAGTCATGCTTTTTGGTCGTACCAATGGTCTAGCACCATACAAAATAATTGGCATACAGTTGGGGACATCAAACTTGGAGAAGGACTTAGGAGTACTCATCGACAACAAGTTAAATAATCGTACTCAATGCCATGCCGCTGCAGCTAAAACGAACAACATTTTGGGATGCATTAAATGTGAAATAAAAACTTGAGATGCTAGCATAATATTGCCCCTGTTTAACACTCTAGTAAGGCCACATCTGTAATATGGAATTCAGTTCTGGGCACCACATTACAGGAAAGATATTGCAGTTTTAGAGCAGGTGCAGAGACGAGCAACAAAATTGATACGTGAGATGGAAGGTCTCACTTACCAAGAAAGGTTAGATAAACTGGGTTTATTTAGTCTACAGAAAAGACGCCTTAGAGGGGATCTAATTAACATGTATAAATACATCAGAGAGCAATATAAAAGCTTGGCGGATGAGCTTTTTGTCCCTAGGCCTTCTCAAAGGACTAGAGGACATGATCTGCGCATGGAGGAAAAACATTTTAGCCATTTATTTAGGAAAGGGTTCTTTACAGTAAGAGTGATTAAGATGTGGAATGCATTGCCACAGGAAGTAGTTATGGCAAATTCTATACCTGCATTTAAAGGGGGCTTAGATGCTTTCCTTGCGTTGAAAGACATCCATGGCTACAATTACTAGGTAATGCCCAATGATGTTGATCCAGGGATTTTATCTGATTGCCATCTGGAGTCGAGAAGGAATTTTTTCCCTTTTGGGGGTAATTGGACCATGCCTTGTAAGGGTTTTTCGCCTTCCTCTGGATCAACAGGGATATGTGAGGGAGCAGGCTAATGTTGTACTTTGTTCTCTGGTTGAACTCGATGGACGTATGTCTTTTTTCAACCCAAATAACTATGTAACTATTGCTCACATCACTCCCTAGCCCACCATGTGACGTACCGCATGCGCCGCTCCACCCACCCCCATTGACAGCTGACACCCAAGTGTGCAGCAGGTCTTAGCGATGTCATCCAAGGGGATCAGGTGCTGATCCCCAACGGTAGACATCACTTGACAGTGTGCATAAGCCCTTAGTAACAGAGTTCTAATCTTTAAGACTGAATACTTACCAGCAGCCGTGGTAGTCTGATGTAAAATCACCTTTATATTGTTGTTAAAACAAAAAGTAGTAATGAAAACCTCAGCCAGATAAAATGGTTTTGTGGACATGGGGCTAAATTCAACTTTCAGTTTGACTTCCTCACTTGCATAGATAACAGGACTTTTTTTTAACACTTGCTGTACAATTTTTTAGTAAGTTACAAAGTACGATTTCTTAGTAAGACTAGTACTATATGTACCTGTGTTTTTCTCATGTCACATGTCAATTTAGGTAACCTTTAAGGGTGACACAGTGTGTGTGTATGAGACTTTAGTTAGAAAGATAATTAGAGAGGCAGATAGTGTGACTGACAGATCCAAAGATAATAACCATGTGAAACAATAGATAATCATTTTTCAAAACAATGGATACTGCCTGGGGGAGGTGCCTTGTTTTTGTTAACACAGTAAGTGGTGTAAAAATACCTGAGGCCACAACAGCTGTGGAAAACATAGCTTTAAATGATCAAACAATATTGCAAGTGAAGGGAAAATGCAGTTTTAATATGAATATCAAAAACTGATGCAGCTTGTGGAATACTTTTATTAAAATGCATTGTCGTATTCTTTAATACAGCAGTGGTATGAAAGGACCCCTAAAAGATTCATTTCAGCCACTGAAAGGACAACTATCAAAAGAATAGTTTTTCTATGAACCCCAAAAGAAGAGCAATTGTAATAACAATGAGTACAAAAGTAGTCTATTTTTTTTTCCTTTGCATTACAGCAAACATCCTCTCCCATAATCACGCTGATGGCCCAGTAAGCCAGTCCATCTGCACCGGGTGTGCTGCCTAGTGAAGCACTCTGTGGATATAAAAATGGCCCGTTTTTCCAGATCACAAAAAAATGACAGGTGATGGATCTGACATCTTTAATAAGATCTGTTCACACTGTCAGTCCAGAATCGATCCATTCCTTTTGATCTGTTTCAATAAATGCAAATATCCCACCTGCGTGACTTTTCCAGACATTGGATGCATTTCCTTTAGAAGCCTATGGTGCAAATGCATCTGCTCCAGACCCCATCTGGACACAAAAACACCAATGGAGTGGCCACTGAACTATCTGCTCCAAGTGCAGTTTGTGTTTCCAGCTCAAAGTAAACCACACCCAATTATTTTCTCCCCCTGTGCGCAATAAGGTGCGTGACTGCAAAATGATCATCAGAGGAGTGAAAGGCAACTCACAGCACATGTGCATGTAAAACTGAAATTCATTGGATGTTTGCGGTAATACCTAGGAGGAGGTGGAGGCTGTCAGAATAAGAACAGTCAGGAACATATTTAGGCCTAGTTCACACTGCAAATCGCAAGCGCAGTGGCAAGCACTAAACTATTTTTGTGAACAATTTTGTGAAGCATTTTTGTGTGATTTGCATTTTTTTTTTTTGCAAGCAATTATAAATGTGTTTTTATTTTGCCATTTTGCGTGTGCAGACAAACAGGTAGTGCACTCTTTGACCTGGAACTGAATGTCTTTTAAAGAAAATTTGCCTGAAAAATGCTCACAAAAATCACAGTTCAAAGCACTTTCAAAGCGATTTGCATTTTTTTCCTAACGCATTTGCGTTTGCAAAGAAAGCTCATCCCTTACATGAGAACACTCGCATTTGACTTCATTAGCGCTATTCAGTGCTTTTAAAAACCAGAGTGATTGAAAAAAAAAAAAACTCAAAATGCTCATAAGCAAGAACAAGCACTTGCAGTAAATAAAACGCAATGGACGTTAAGGCAAATGCCTAATTTTAATTGTGGGAGGTGGGTGTGGGCGGCTCTTCCCGGCGCTGGCCATGCTGGGGGGGGGTCGCCTGCACCTCCCAGCTTCCTCCTCCAGGGTGCCGCAGTGTGGGTTCCAGGCAGTGAGAGAGCTTGGGGCCCCCGTGCCCCCCCGGTTGTATAGGGCATTGGGGAGCCTCCCCGTGGCGCTCCTGGATAGTGCTAATGTAGCATGAACTGATCCCCGCAGGGCAACTGCTTTGCAGTATTAGTTTTAGACCCTGCGTATTTTGGCATGCGAAAGCAAATGCATATTTGCATAAGCGATGTCTCGTGATTAGCCAATAGGCCAAATTTGCAAAGCCATGTTTATCAGGTTCTACTTGGTTGATGCACACATTTTTTCTTTGTTGTAATCAGTATTGCATTTCTATCCTTTGGAGGCGGGTGGTGGATGGCTTGTTCTAGGAGGTGAGAGCCCTGGAGCAGGCTGTTTGCGCCTGTCCTGTCCCCCCCCTTCCCCTCTGGAGTGTTGCATGAGAGCTACCCCTGCGCCCTACAAGCTTGGGGGGCCCATGCTTCACTCCTTTCTTATGTGCCGCGCCCAGGTCATGCACATGCAGCAGAAGGGAATGGAAGTTAAGGTAAGTGCCTGATTTTAATTTTGGGAGGTGGGTGCGGGCGGCTCTTCCCGGGGCTGGCCATGCTGGGGGGTCCCCTGCACCTCCCCCTCCGGGTGCCGCTGTGTGGGTTCCAGGCAGTGCTTGGGGCCCCCGCGGCCCCCCGGTTGTATGGGGGCATTGGGGAGCCTCCCCGTGGCGCTCCTGGATAGTGCTAATGTAGCATGAACTAATCCCCGCAGGGCAACCGCTTTGCGGTATTAGTTTTAGACTCTGCGTATTTTGGCATGCGAAAGCAAATGCATATTTGCATGAGCAATGTCTCGTGATCAGCCAATTAGGCCAAATTTGCAAAGCCAGATTTATCAGGTTCTACTTGGTTGATGCACACATTTTTTTCTTTGTTGTAATCAGTAAATAAAAGTAGGTTGGTAGGCAGCACCTTTAGAGCATTTGCCTCAGGAAATGGAGGGTTTGAGCAGACATAGATCAGTGAATTCTAGGCAGAAGAACTTAGAGCAGGGCAAAGTTTCAAATAACTTGCTGCACTTCATACTTATTCTCACACTGTAACTAGTTATTAACAAGTATCATGGTATGGGAAACAACTTCAACTTTACATGCATTTGTTCTTTAAGTTTCTCAGGAGCAAGAGTGGATGTCTCCTCTGATAATCCTGGTGCTGTGGTCGCGTGGCTTAAAATGTGTGCGGAGGCGGGGCAGTAATTAGATAATTAGGCAACAATTAGATTTCTTCACATAGTGCGTCACAGGTTTTCTATGCAGATGGTGTGTTTATGGGAGAGCAGGTTTGAGGAAATGCAAAGAAAAAAAGGAAGGAAAGCTATTTTAAACTCATTGGCCCATATGCAATTTACTATTTCTCCTAAGTTATCTACTGGTAGGAGATTTATTTTCATTTTCTCTTTAAAATAAATTTTGAAAAAGTACCCAAAGTTGTTCAAAAAGTACCATCAAAAATACTTTGAGTATTCTTTTGCTTGCTGGGGTTTAAAATGCATTTTATGACAAGGTGTGAAAACATCAGGAGAAAACTCAGGAGAAAAGGAATTGGATATGGCTCATTGACTTTGATTACAAATAACTACTACAGTATTTATTATTAGGGTTAATAGTTGCTCTTTAACAATACCCTGTTTTAAATTCTGTTTTCTGTAATATTTTGAATCATATTACAGACACCTGTAGTTTTCCTTTAGCACAGAAGCAGGGAAAAAAATAGTATTTATTTCACAGGCAACATGTTGCCTTAGAGGGGATCTAATTAACGTGTAGAAATACATCAGAGGGCAATATAAAAGCTTGGCGGATGAGCTTTTTGTCCCTAGGCCTTCTCAAAGGACTAGAGGACATGATCTGCGCATGGAAGAAACACGTTTTGGCCATTTATTTAGGAAAGGGTTTTTTACAGTAAGAGTGATTAAGATATGGAATGCATTGCCACAGAAAGTAGTTATGGCAAACTCTATACCTGCATTTAAAGGGACTCCGAGCAGTGCAGAAACTATGGAAAGATGCACATCATTTTAAAGCTCTCTTTCTCCTCTTTCCAATGATATATAAACCACCACCCTACGCCTTTTAGTTTTCGCTATTTTCGCGATTGAATTTGCCGCGGCCGCGATTTCGATCGCGAAAATAGAGAAAACTAAAAGGCGTAGGGCGACGATTTAGGTGTCGTCAGAAAGAGGAGAAAGAGAGCTTTAAAATGATATCCATCAAGCCATAGTTATATTGTATTACACAGGGCGACTTTTTGTCAAAGTCAGCAGCTGCATTCAGCAGAATGGAGCTGCCGACACTGGGGAAAGTGTCGTCCTCTGTAATACAATCTAACTATGGCTTGATGGATATCATTTTAAAGCTCTCTTTCTCCTCTTTCTGACGACACCTAAATCGTTGCCCTACACCTTTTAGTTTTCTCTATTTTCGCGATCGAAATCGCGGCCGCGGCAATTTCAATCGCGAAAATAGCGAAAACTAAAAGACGTAGGGTGGCGGTTTATATATCATTGGAAAGAGGAGAAAGAGAGCTTTAAAATGATATGCATCTTTCCATAGTTTCTGCACTGCTCGGAGTCCCTTTAAAGGAGGCTTGGATGCTTTCCTTGCGTTGAAAGACATCCATGGCTACAATTACTAGGTAATGCCCAGTGATGTTGATCCAGGGATTTTATCTGATTGCCATCTGGAGTCGGGAAGGAATTTTTTCCCTTTTGGGGTAATTGGACCCTGCCTTGTAAGGGTTTTTCGACTTCCTCTGGATCAACAGGGATATGTGAGAGAGCAGGCTGGTGTTTGTTCTCTGGTTGAACTCGATGGACGTATGTCTTTTTTCAACCCAAATAACTATGTAACTATGATATCTTGCATGCCTGATGTTTTTAGGCAAAGAATATATTGTCAGTATAAACTGCCAGTTTTCATACTTTGCCTAGGCATTGCATAGAAAAATTATGGCAGTTTATGCAAAGTGCAATAGAGCAATCTGAAAGGAAGGAATGACAGCAAGACCTATTTAGGCAGCCCACGCCAGCTTTTGTAAGGATGGTGGAGGGTAACAATCATTTATTACCTTCCAACCGCCAAGTCCCACGCTACTCCTCGCACTCTCTCCAAGATGGGGAAGGGACGCCAACCCAGCAGACTTCTGGGTTCAGTTTGCTCTGTTGCTAGGCGTGTGCATGCACACCTCTCTTCTCCTTTATCCCTGTGGTGGAGGGCGGTACTGTAATTGAGAACCAGGGTATTTAAACCCTGTGCTCTCATTCACAGGTGCGGTTACATCCCTGGTCACAGCCACGGTGTTCCGTTGCCTCTCCCTCTCGACCAGGTTTCCTTCCAGGATTTCTCCTGTATGCATTTCCCTTTGGCTAACCTTATTTGCTGATCCTTAGCCTTTCTGCCTGTGCCTAACCCTGGATCCCTGTCTGTTAGCACCTGCCAGTCATTTACCCTAAATCCTGTCTATCAATCACCTGCTAGACAGCCTGCCATTACTTAGCCCTGGATCCCTGCCTGTCTGATCCCCTCCGGGGATTTTCACTGAATGTTAGTTTTCTTTGTTCCTATTCCTGCTTGTATTCCCTGCCAGTGGATCCCTGCATGTCAGTATCCCCGCAGTCCCGTCCCTGTCTGTCTCCCCGCACTCACTTCCCAGTCAGTCTCCCTGTCTCACACTTTCCCAGTCAGGTGCAACTTCCTGGGTTTCCCCTACCTGTCTGTTCCCCTCCTGGGAATCCCCTCAGTCAGATCCCTTCCTGGTATTCCCCTGCCTGTCAGTACTCTACCTGGGATTCCCTTTAGGTTAGGCCTCCCTGCCCAGCTAGCCTGTCCTGGGCTGATAGCACTGCGGCCTGCTCTGCATGAAAGCCCTCCTATCCAGTCACATGCCCTCTGTTCTTCCTGTTACTGGTGTGGTAGTCGTGGGGGTCGTGACCTGGAAAGCACCAGGCAGCAAAGTAGTTGACCACCCCCTAGGGGTGATGGCCCATCATCCCTTGCGGTGTGCACTGGGTAAGACCTGTGCTTGCATAGACACCACGCCCTGGGGCTGCTCGCCCCTTGATACCAGTGACGGGATCAACATAACTCCGGCAGGTCGTAAGAACCCTGACACTTATCTTTGCAGTCTTGCACATACATCTTATGAATGGCGGCCTCTTCCTGTAGACTGGATGGCAAAGGCAGATCAAAGGGGTATTTCTTGGTCTGGAATGTCATTGACCCTAAATAAGCCATTTGGATGTAGTGATGTTATAGTTCAACAGTTGTCTGCTAATATACAGTACATGTTCATGTCATGTACATATTTTTTTTTTTTTCATGAACTAGATAGAGATTTACAAATTTTGATACCCAAACTTTACAGACAGCAGATAGAGTCAGAAGCATGTTCCATGGGGAAATTCTGGCTCACTTTATACATTTTTTGCTTGTCCAGCTTTTACCTGTACTAGAAGTATCAGTGGAATCATACCTCTCACCAAATCATTGTGTGCATGAGCAGAGAGGTGGCTTCAGAACAAGCTAAACAATGGAAGCATCGTTGAATAGAGCTTTTTATTTAATGGTTTGTGGCCTTTAAAGAAGACACTCCCAAAAGGTACTCTTCAAAAATTCCCATGAATGAATTCTGCAAAAGTGTATTCACATTTTTATAGGGTCAATACCATTAGGTTAGTTAACATATACAAACCCAATAACAACTACGTGTTTGACCACAGCCTACACAGGAAAACCAAGCCCCCAACACTGACTTATAGTACTATAACCCGAACCTACCGATGAACGTAATAATATACAAAATTGATCAGTCATTTTGCTCCCACCCAAAAAATCAGCCCATTAGTACATTAGTATAAGATAGGACATTTACACCACACCTAAAAGTGACCCTGTGTTACAATGTGTATGAGGCTTCAGCCTAAGTAATAAATTGAGCTCCCCCTTCCTTCCAATACTCCCTTCCTCCCAGTGCTCCCATTGGACAACTTTCACCCAATGGTATAGCAATAAGGGATGTAGAGGATGCAACTGCATTGGGGCCCTTGGGCTAGGGGCCCTCCTTTATCCATCTTATTTTTTTTATTAGTGACATTCTGATAATGAACACATCTATGACTTGAATAGTGGTAATCCTTGCTATTGTCTTACTCTGATTACACCTCTCCGCCTCTGTGGCTGTCCTTTGTAGGTTTTGGGGATCCATATCAATAGAGTGCTTGGGACCCTGTGTAAAACTTGCACTTGGGCCCCAAGCTCCTTAGTTATGCCACTGCTTTCACCAATTCCAATTTTATGAAATTGATAGTAACAGGAATATCAACAGTAGAGACCAGTCTCCAGTATACCTTGAACCTGTAAGAGGGATAAACCTACACACCAGGGTCTAATTCTAAATAATTATAATGAATAGGGGGTAGTTTCAGTAGTTTCACAGTAGACTTCAGCTTTAGTAATAAATTGTGCTCACCCTTTCCTCCCAATGCTCCCTTTGGACAACTTTCACCAACTCTAGGTGTATGAGATTGATAGTAACAGGAATAAGCACAGGTTTAGTAGAAACCATTCACCAGAAAACCTTTATCCTGTAAGAGGGGTAAACCTGCGCACCAGGGTCTAATTCTAAATAATAATAATAATAATAATAATGGATATGAAGTATTTATGCTTGTTGCCCATAGCAACAACTTGCATTATGCTTTAAAAATAACAGTTTGAAGCAGGACACATTTCAGGGGAACCAACAACCCTTCTTGCATGCAGTGAGGAAGGCAAAATACAGCACAGAGCCAAAGACTTCCTGTACTCTGCGATATAAAGCCAGAATTACAAAAACTAAAACGACACAAAGAAAAAAACAGAACAGGAAACTACTAATTACCACTTCTTATAGCTGTACTTACATTCAACTTACTAATCATACTTGTGACACTAGTTTGCTTTAAAGTCCATCTAAACCCACATATTAAAAAACATACCAGCAGGGCTAGTGACGGCAAACTCACCACTGACCTGCAATTTGAAGTCTTTCAAGTATACTTGTACTCAATGCAATGTATAGCAGTCCAGTGACAGATATAAAAGCAACAGCTATATAAAAAAATAAAAATAAAAAAAAAGATGCATAATTGATTCCCCTGGTCAGTACTTTGTGGAACCCTCCTTTGCTTTCTTTAATGCCTTGAAGGGCACCTGAAGTGAGAAGGATATACTGTAGATACTTCCATATTTACTTATTAACCAAAACACATTGCCTGGCTGTCCAGCTGATCCTCTGCCTCTAATACTTTTAGCAATAGACCCTAATCAAGCATGCAGATCAGAGGTTTCTGACGAAAATCTGACCAGATTAGCTGCATGCTTTTTTTTGGTGTGATTCAGTCCCTACTGAGGCAGTAGAGATCAACAGGACTGCCAGGCAACTGGTATTGTTTAAATGGAAATAAATATGGCAGCCTCCGTACACATCTCACTTCAGGTTCCATTTACGCTTGTTGGATAGCATTCTATAAACTGTAAACATCTAGACTGTAAAATATTTGCCAAGTCTTCTTTATTGAGCATTTTAAGATCAGTCAAATAAAACAATGACCATTATTTTCAAGTAATTTCAATTTTATCCAAATAGGTTTTACATTTAGGCTCTAACTGGGTCACGCAAGGACATTAATATGTTCTCATTCAGGCACTGTTCGGTTTATTTAGCTATGCTTTGGGTCACGGTTACATTGGAAGCGTAACCATCTTCTAACTGATAACGTTCTCACAGAGATTGTATTTTGCCCATATATGTTTTACTTCTATTCTGATAAGTGCCCTAACTTCTGCTGAAGAGAAATAACTCTACAACACGAGTCTACTACTTCCATACTTTTGTAGGTATGGTGTTTCTGAATGGTGATGATCTGCATTAGTTAGCCACCAGCTATACTATTGGGTGTTCAGGCCAAACAAAGTTTGTTCTTATCTGACCATACCACCTTTTGAATTAAGCAAATCTAGCTGGAAAAAAAAAACTATTTTGTATGCCTCTACCAGGCTGCAAATCAATAACAATGTAAATGTACTTTCTTTATTTGCTGTAAATGAAAGCATGGAAATAAGGTACAATATTCATAAAGAAACAGTTCCTATTTTACTATACAGATTAAAATGTTAGCCTGAGGCTTGCATTTTAGTATTCCTGGACTGGGCTACTTTCATTGTAGCATTAAAAACCACACATTTCTGAGCCCTTACCGAGCAAACAGTACAAAACAACTGTACACAGGCTATCTGCAGAGACCTTTTTTTTTTTTGCATAGTGTAACTGCACTTTGTGTTGCTAAATTGTTTTTGCTATGGCTAATGTTTTTTTTATGTTCACTGAAATTCCTGTCTAAGAATTTTTACAGCATTTTTCTGTAGAGATCTGCGGTGTCTCATTTGTTGAGAAATGTGTTTGTCTTGTAATGGCATATTACAAGGGTTGAACGAGAAGTAACACCTTTATGTAACGTCGTGACTGGAATGAGAATCTCATAGTAAATGCATAGTTATTTTTCTACATAGTTACCAGATGACTATATACATTCTTACAAAAATAAACTTTTTTTTGGAAGCTATACTTATTTACACTCTGCTTTCACACATATGCCTTGACAGATTTTGCAGCTTCATCATTGGACGTATAGTGATGTTTACAAATGTTGGGAAAAACACATGGATATCACAAGCTGCAAAGTTTGCATGGATGTGGTAGAGCAGTGAGAGTCTCCAGGTCAGTTGCTTTAATAGTGACACAGCTTGTGGAATAGTATTCTGGTGTCAAAGGATAACATTTCTAATCACTTAAAGCAAACCTAAAGAGCCTGGTAAAAACAAAAAAGTTAGATACCACTGTTGCCTCTGGATGCTTCCCACCAACCTTCACTGTTGGCTGGGACCCTCTTCATCTTTACAGTTGAGCTTCTCTCCATGTTGGAGTGCAGCTGCACTGCACAGGTGCCAATAGGGTTCGTGCCTGTACGGTAGAACGGAGTCACTTGTACAGGGAGAAGGAAGCCGTGAATAATGCTACTGCACAGGCTGTACTTTCTGCTTGCACGTACTGTGCCTATACACAGAGGGGTGCGCGCAGCCACAAGCAATATTTGAAATTAATGTCAAATATGGTAAAATTGGTCCCAGTGTAAGAATGGAGGGGTGTAGAAAGACCAGAAAGCATCTGGACAATCCAGAGGCTTCCCCCTACTGAGATAAGTATCTATTTTTTTTTTTTTTTTACTTTAGGTACCCTTTAACCACTTCCTGCACACACATGGCATGAAGTGGTTAAAGCATAAACTTTACTTCAACTCTGAATTATTAGCATCTTATTAATTATATTAGCATCTTGGTCCAAATATCTAGTTCTGCATAGGCATTTATCTGCAGAGCTTTTTGTACCTGGTAATCACTAGCCATAACACTAGTCACTTCCAGGACTTTCCGGACCACAGGCCATCATCACTTTAGGCTGCTGTCTTCTCTTAGTCATTGCCTTCACTCCAGTCTGAACAGAATAATACAATCTAGGCAGCAGCATTCCAACTGAACTGATTCTCTGTAACTAGTATTTCTTGTTATATAATTTAATAAAAATTTAGAGAAAAGAGTTTTAGCTGCAGGAGCAGTCCATGATGCCAGGAGAAACTAGTTCAGGCGGCATGGGCACTGGAGCAGCATTCCGCTTACCCCCCCTCCTCCTCCCCTTGGCCGTGGCTCATCTCACCCTCTGAGCCAGCAGGCGCTTGCTCTAGGACAGTACCCGGCATACTCGTCACCGTCCATCATAAACCTCAGATCAGCACGACCCGCCACTGCTGTGATGAGGAAACACGCGACCCACTGCTTTTATGAGGAAACACAGGAGAATGGCTCCATATAGCGGTGCATATACAGGAAGTACTTACCCACATTACCAGGATAACCGCTCTCCTGCTTCCTCTTCAAAGCAGCCGCGGGTTGTGTTGATCTAATGTCTATGATGGATGGATGCGAGGAGGCTGGGGAGTATCCTAGAGGAAGCGGCTGCCGACTCAGATGGCGAGATGAGCAGTGGCCGTGAAGAGGGAGGGAGGGGGCAGCAACAGGGGCAACTATACTACCGATACTGGGGCAACTATACTACCTTTACTGAGGCATTAATGAATCATCCTCCTTTTTGAACTTTGAGGTGGGGTCCTCTATCAATGAGCAATAAACTGAGCTATTGCCTAACCACTTGCCGACCACCCACAGCCGATGGGCAGCGGCAAAGTGGTCCTTTCGGCATGCCGGGGGAGCAATCGCATCATTGATGACGCGCGCTTCCCCCGGCAACAGGCTCCGCCCACCCACGACGACAACCCGCCGGCCGTTCGGAAGCGCCGGCGGGTTGTTAACCCCGCGATTGCCGGTACAAAGTGTATAATACACTTTGTAATGTATACAAAGTGTATTATACAGGCTGCCTCCTGCCCTGGTGGTCCCAGTGTCCGAGGGACCACCAGGGCAGGCTGCAGCCACCCTAGTCTGCACCCAAACACACTGATCTGCCCCCCCCGCCCCCTGATCGCCCACAGCACCCCTCAGACCTCCCCTGCCCACCCCCAGACCACTGTTTGCACCCAATCACCCCCCTAATAACCCATCAATCACTCCCTGTCACTATCTGTCAACGCTAATTTTTTTTTTAATTCCCTAAACTGCCCCCTGGGGACTCCTGATCACCCCCCCACCCCTCAGATTCTCCCCAGACCCCCCCCCCCCTGTGTACTGTATGCATCTATCCCCCCTGATCACCTGTCAATCACCTGTCAATCACCTGTCAATCACCAGTCAATCACTCATCAATCACCCCCTGTCACTGCCACCCAACAATTAGCCCCTAACCTGCCCCTTGCGGGCAATCTGATCACCCACCCACACCATTAGATCACCCGCAAACCCGCCGTCACATCACCTCCCAAGTGTATTGTTTACATCTGTTCTCTTCTCTAAACACCCACTAATTACCCATCAATCACCCATCAATCACCCCCTATCACCACCTGTCACTGTTACCTATCAGATCAGACCCTAATCTGCCCCTTGCGGGCACCCAATCGTCCGCCCATATGCTCAGATTGCCCTCAGACCCCCCTTATCAATTCGCCAGTGCATTAATTACACCTGTTCTTCCCTGTAATAACCCACTGATCACCTGTCAATCACCTGCCAATCACCTATCACCCATCAATCACCCCCTGTCACCCCCTGTCACTGCCACCCATCAATCAGCCCCTAACCTGCCCCTTGTGGGCAATCTGTGTTTATATTTGAGAACAGAGGCGCCAAAAGAATAAAAACAGTATTTAAAAGTTTTAAAAATTTGCGTGGGAGGCAGTGGTGGACTTACCTCCCGCAAGCAGACACAACAACTGTGTATTCAAACAAAGGGAATATTTATTGGTATACTCCAAAGGTAGATCGCAATGCGTTTCGCAGGTCAAGCCCGCTTCATCAGGCAAATACAGGACGGAGCACACAACTGGGGGTAAGAGGCAACACATTTGTACATTTCTGAACATACCGCACAAGTATAAACAGCAATGGGCATATTAGGGTGAGAAGAATTCGCTGTATGTGATTTAATCCCATAGGATCAATGGGAGGGAAAAAAATAGGGAAAGGGGTATGTTCAGAAATGTACAAATGTGTTGCCTCTTACCCCCAGTTGTGTGCTCCGTGCTGTATTTGCCTGATGAAGCGGGCTTGACCTGCGAAACGCGTTGCGATCTACCTTTGGAGTATACCAATAAATATTCCCTTTGTTTGAATACACAGTTGTTGTGTCTGCTTGCGGGAGGTAAGTCCACCACTGCCTCCCACGTAAATTTTTAAAACGTTTAAATACTGTTTTTATTCTTTTGGCGCCTCTGTTCTCAAATATAAACACGTCTTATATCCACCCTTGGTGGAGGGGGATACCCCTTCTTGTTTTCCAGTCTACAGAGAGCGACTTCTTAATCCTGAGTGAGGACAGGCTAATCTCCTCACCTGCTTATACAGTAGTTGCCTGGAGGTAACCCTGGTTTGTGAGTATCTAATTTATACTCGTTCCATTATCCAATTGCCTTAACATACTACACCATATTGGGCTCTCGGTTCTTCTTCTTTTTCTCTTGCGGGCAATCTGATCACCCACCCACACTATTAGATCGCCCGCAAACCCGCCGTCAGATCACCTCCCAAGTGTATTGTTTACATCTGTTCTCTCCTCTAAACACCCACTAATAACCCATCAATCACCCCCTGTCACCACCTGTGACTACTACCCATCAGATTAGACCCCCATCTGCCCCTAGGGCACCCAATCACCCGCCCACACCCTCAGACTCCAGCCCTGATCACCTCGACAGTGTATTGCTTGCATCTATTCCCCCCACTAATCACACCTTGAGACACCCATCAATCACCTCCTGTCACCACCTGTCACCCCCTAGCACACCTACCCATCAGATCAGGTCCTAATTTGCCCCGTGTGGGCTCCTGATCACTCGGCCAAACCCTCAGATCCCCCTCAGAGCCCCTTCCGATCACCTCCCCAGTGCATTGATTGCATCTATATTCCCCTCTAACCACCCCGAGACACCCATCAATCACCTCCTGTCACCCCCCTAGCACTCCTATCCAATAGATCAGGCCCAATACAACCTGTCATCTAAAAGGCCACCCTGCTTATGACCGGTTCCATAAAATTCGCCCCCTCATAGACCGCCTGTCATCAAAATTTGCAGATGCTTATACCCCTGAACAGTCATTCCAGACTACTCATGGTTTTGGGCCCGTAAAATGCCAGGGCAGTATAGGAACCCCACAAGTGCCCCCTTTTTAGAAAAAAGACACCCCAAGGTATTCTGTTAGGTGTATGACGAGTTTATAGAAGTGTGAGAAAACGCGGAAAAGCTGCCACGGGTGCTAAGAGCAAGGCGGCTGTTTCCGCGTCTAACGCGGCGGTTTGCACGCATAAGCCTACATCTGTCAGTATGGCTGAACGCGGAAAAACCGCCGCATGCTCTGATAGCGGTGCGGCTGGTTCCGCGTCCAGCACAGCGGATGCATTACAACACATGTCTGGTGTGGCTGGGACTGATAGTCCACACAGGTTCAGAAGGACGCGCGCGCGAGCTGAGAGGCAGAGCTTTTATGACAGCCAGAAGGGTGTCAGCTGACCAAGCCGGTCAGCTGACAATTTTATCAGTTCCCATTGGTCCAGCACTTAGGGGAGGCGCTGGAGAGCGCTTTTGTATATATACTGGGTGCTGGTCATTTCTCTGGTGTCTGCCGTTGCGATCACTACGTGGTAGCACTCAGACCTTTTTGTCAGTATCTGTGTTATTATTCAGACTAGTTCCAGGGTGTTGATGACTACGGAGCTCACACCCAAGACTAGGAATACTGTGTATTATCTGTGTTATTATTCAGACTAGTTCCAGGGTGTTGATGACTACGGAGCTCACACCCAAGACTAGGAATACTGTGTATTATCTGTGTTATTATTCAGACTAGTTCCAGGGTGTTGATGACTACGGAGCTCACACCCAAGACTAGGAATACTGTGTATTATCTGTGTTTTCATTCAGACTAGTTCCAGGGTGTTGATGACTACAGAGCTCACACCCAAGACTAGGAATTAGCTTACCATCCTGTTATACTTCAGACTAGATCCAGGGTGTTGATGATCAAGCAGCTCACACCTTAAGACTAGACATTGTTGATCATTTGTTATGACCTGCTTTCCTGACCTCTCTTCTGATCTCTGATTTGGTACTTCACGATATCGGATACTCCGTTGCCAAACCTTGCTTGCCTTAGGATTCTGAATCAGTCTCTTCCTCTGTATCTGATCTGTCTGTCTGTTGCCGACCTGGCTTGTCCGACCTCGAGAACTATCTCCTCTGTTTAGAGATAGTTCACAGATCTGTCAGTGACACTCCACCATTGGTATCACTCACACTATGGTCCTTCCCATTCTCAGCCTGACTCCTCCCCTTGGGGAACCTCAGGCTATTGGAAGGAGTCTGTTCTTTGGGCAGTATCTCTTACTGCCTTGCACCCTTTATACAGGTGCTCTCCTCAAAGTATTACTGTTGCACCAAACACTCATATTACTCAGGTGTCCAGAGGTTAGTGATATATCTGATTATCGGTGATACTGCAGATCATCAATAATCGGGTATATATCTGTATTCTTGGTGATACTTGAGATCACCAATAATCAGACCCTCTCTGTGTTACACCGATCGTTACAAGAAGATTTTATTTTTTGTCAAAAGTTAGCGGAAATTGATTTTTATAGTTTTTTCACAAAGTGTAATTTTTCACTAACTTGTGACAAAAAATAAAATCTTCTATGAACTCACCATACACCTAACGGAATACCTTGGGGTGTCTTCTTTCTAAAATGGGGTCACTTGTCTTAAATTTGTTTTGTGTAAAAATGAGCGGATTTCAATGTTCACAGATGAACAGACAGTTGAAATACTGCACATCCACTAGAGCCTAGGTTCTCAACATGTGGTACGCGTAACCCCAGGGGGTACTTCTGATGGTTCCAGAGGGTACTCAGACTTGACATACTTACCCAAAAAGAACAAATTTAGAGTTTTAGAAGTTGATAAATCTTATTTAAACAGCACCAAATTAGCATGTTAGTTAATTAAAAGCAATAGTAAATGCTTGACATTGTTTAAAATCAATTATCATGTACTATGATTAAATATAGATTTGTCGAGGGGAACTTGTGACAATGTTTACTACACTAGGGGGTACTTGGTGAGTACAGGGTTTTAAAAGGGGTACATACCAATGAAATGTTGAGAAACACTGCACTAGAGGACACTTCCCTTTCACATTCGTCTCTCATAGGTTGTGGATGTGGTTTATCAGCTAGAAGATGAAGTATATTGAAAGATGTGAGGAATTGCACATTACCATTGCTATGATTGCCTAAAAAGTAGGGAAGTGGAAAATGGTCACTACAGTGGCGTAGCTAGGGCATTTGACACCCGGTGCTAGGTATTGGAAGACACCCCCCACCCACGGTACACCACCTGCGGCGCGCGAAGCGCGCCACAGCAAAAAAAATGGGCGTGGCTATGACCGGATGGGGCAGAGCTAATTTAAAAGTGCACCCAAGTTTTAGTCAACCTTTCTCCAGAAAATTCATATCATTGCGCAGCTTTTCTCCAGAAAATACACAAAATGTCAGAAGCTTTCAACATAAAATACATGTAATGCGAGAAAATTTCACCAGACATTACACATAGTAGTAGATTTCACAAGAAAATACATTCAATCATGTCGGCAGATTTGACCAGAAAAAAATCATTCAATCTTGCAGCACATTTGACCAGAACATACACAATGTCAGCACCAGATTTCACCACAAAATACACAATATCGGTAGTTAAACTGACCACAAAATACACAATGACGGTAGTTAAACTGACCACAAAACACACAATGTCGGTAGCAGATCTGACCACAAAATACACAATATCGGTAGTTAATCTGACCACAAAATACACAATGCCAGTAGCAGATTTGAGTGTTGTCAAGCTGATAGCCTGGTGGGTAGGTGGTGAAGGGTGAGCAGCCTGATTGCCTAGTGGGTAGGTGGGTAGCCTGCTGGGTAGCAGTGGTGGGTAGGGGGGCAGCAGTGGTGGGCAGCCTGCTGGGTAGCCTGGTGGGTAGGTGGGCAGCATTGGTGGGTAGGTGGGTAGCATGGTGGGTAGGTGGGTAGCCTGGTGGGTAGGGGGGCAGCAGTGGTGGGTAGGTGGCCAGCCTGCTGGGTAGCCTGGTGGGTAGGTGGGCAGCCTGCTGGGTAGCAGTGGTGGGTAGGTGGGCAGCAGTAGTGGGTAGGTGGGCAGCCTGCTGGGTAGCCTGGTGGGTAGGTGGGCAGCAGTGGTGGGTAGGTGGGCAGCAGTGGTGCGTAGGTGGGCAGCAGTGGTGGGTAGGTGGGAAGAAGTGGTGGGTAGGTGGGCATCAGTGGTGGGTAGGTGGGCAGCAGTGGTGGGTAGCCTGGTGGGTAGGTGGTCAGCCTGGTGGGCAGCAGTGGTGGGTAGGTGGGCAGCAGCGGTGGGTAGGTGGGCAGCAGTGGTGGGTAGGTGGGCAGCAGCGGTGGGTAGGTGGGTAGCAGTGGTGGGTAGGTGGGCAGCAGTGGTAGGTAGGTGGGCAGCAGTGGTGGGTAGGTGGGCAGCCTGCTGGGTAGCCTGGTGGGTAGGTGGGCAGCAGTGGTGGGTAGGTGGTGGGTAGGTGGGCAGCAGCGGTGGGTAGGTGGGCAGCAGCGGTGGGTGGCCGGGCCGGTGCACCTGTAAAAGAAAAAAAAAAACATTCACTTACCTGCAGATGAAACCTCTCTTCCGAATCCCAGGCAGCCTCTCTCTCCGCAGCTCTTCTTGAATGTCCCGCGCCCTCTCCTGCTGAGTCATCAGTGCAGGGCTATGGGAAGATGGCCGCCGAAGCCCGCACTGGAGACAAAAATAGACGGCAAGATGGCGTCGGCGGAAATCTTACCGTCTATTTTTGTCTCCAGTGCGGGCGTCGGCGGCCATCTTCCCGTAGCCCTGCTCGGGTAAACTGAGGGCGGCTATCAGCCGCCCTGTCAGTGCCCATGGAGGGGAAGCGCCGAAGGAGAGGACCCAGGTGAGGGAGATGTGGGGGGGTATTTCCCCCCTCCCCGCCAACGCTGCCACCCCTCCTTCAGCGCTGCTTCCCCTCCTGTGTCATCAAGGCTTCTGGGGAGGCCTTGATAACACCCCCCCTGGAGCTGACACCCGGAGCGGAGCGCTCCTGGCCGCCCCATGGTAGCGACGCCACTGGGTCACTACACAAGTTTATCAAATCTGCGATGTGGGCTACCATGTGCTTTATACTAAGGAATGGCTTCTTTTTGGCCACTCTACTATACAGGCCTGATAGGTGGATTGCTGCAGAGCTGAATGTCCTTCTGGAAGTTTCTCCTCTCCCCACAAAGGACCTCTAGAACTCTGACAGAGTGACCACTGAGTTATTGGTCACCCGCCTTGACTAAGGCCTATCTCCCCTAATCGCTCAGTTTAGATGGATGGCTAGCTCTAGGAAGTTCTGGTGGTTTTGAACATCTTCCATTTACGGATGATGCATACCACTGTGCTCATTGGGACCTTCAAAGCAGCAGAATTTTTTCATTAACCTTCCCTAGATGTGTGCCTCTAAACAATCCTGTGACAGAAGTCTAGAGACAAGTCCTTTACTTCATGCTTGGTTTGTGCTTTGACATGAACTGTCACCTGTGGAACTTTATATAGACAGCAGTGTGCCTTTCCAAATCATGTCCAATGAACTGAAATTACCACAAGTGGACACCAATTGAGCTGCAGAAACACATCAAGGATGATCAGGGGAAGCAGGATGCGCCTGAGCTCACTTTTGAGCCTCATGGCAAAGGCTGTGAATACCTCTGCACATGTGTTTTCTTAAGTTTCTCAAGTAAACTTTTCTTTCATGTTGTCATTTTGGTGTGCTATGAAAAATGGGAAAGTGATGCCCTTTGACTTTCCAGATGCAACTATATATCTGAAATAAGAAATTACAATAACAGCGAGTGGACTTCAGTATTCTTAGCAGCGTTGTGGGTGATTTCACAAGGAAGGACAAGTAGATCATTTAAGGGCGGCAGTTGTTTGAATTAGTGTACAACTTCATGGGAAGAATTGGCAGGCGGCCATTTTTGTGTTCTGTTTTCACTAAGCTTACATGCTGGAACATGACATAAAAATCACAGAATGAAAGATTTATGAAACATTAACTATGTATTACACCTTCAATATAGACTGTACAATAGAGAAAAACAAACAATTCACTTAACACACCCCATAAATCACACACATACATGAACGAAACTGTTTATGTGTGTATGTATATATACTGTAGGTTTTCATACAATAAATAACTGGGTTTGGTGATTCTTTAGGACTGAACCAAATTCTCAAACATACTTTATTCTTGAGAGATGAATTAATAGGCAGTCTGATGGTACTGTTCTATCTTATGTTTCCCATAGTCCCCTGAATCTTTGTGTTAAAAGTGACCCTGAAGCCAAATAAAGTGCCCCTAGTGGGTACTTACCTCGAGAAGGGGAAGTCTCTGGATCCTAAAGAGACTTCATCCTCTCCTCCTTGGCATCCTCGTTCCAGTGCTTAGTCCCCCCCCCCCCCAAAAAAAAAACAGCTCTAGAACCGTCCTGTTTGGCTTTCTTTGGAAAAAGCTAGACTGGATCTGGTCCACACTATTGCACTTGGGCTCAAGACCATTTCCTCAGGAGCACAAGGTGCTAGTGTGCATGTGCAAGGAGGCGACTCTTAGGGGTTCCCAGCGATGGAACAGGCTGACGTATGACAGGGAAGCCTGGTTAGGATCAGAGGCTTCCAACTTTCAAGGTAAGTATCTTTTTATTCCTTTAAAGTGACACTGAACCAAAAAAAACCAACTCATGATACAATGAATTGTATGTATAGTACGGCTACTTAATAGAACATTATTAATTTCTATTTTCAGGTATATAGCTTTTTTATAACATTGCATCATTCTCTAATCATTGCAGTTTCCACAATACACTCAGCATTTTAAATGATTTCACAGAGTAGGCTAGTGACCCTTTTTTCTGCAAGAAAACCATGAACAAAGAAGAAACAATGAGACTGTTGAGATAAGCGCTTCAAAAGACAGTGCGGTCCACGGCTTTATAAAGTCACAGAGCTCACAGAAGCTCTTTTGCATAGATAACAACTAAAGTTTCTTAACTCCTCCTGTACTGGAAACTATAGGAGACTCATATCTGTGCTAATAATGTTTTATTTTTGAGCAGTACTATACATACAAACAATTATATCATAAGTTTATTTTCACTTCAGATTCCCTATCAACAACTACATGTTAACTAACTTCCATTCTGTCACCATTTCCTCTCCCCTCCCCCCTTTTTTTTTCATTTGTAACATTTTTTTTTGCCATTTTGGTCTATTCAAAAGCTTTAGCAGAATGATTACAAGTATTGTTCCTTCTTTTTATTCATTTTTTAAGAAATATTTTTTTTCTTTTGAATCAAATATTTTAGTTACACTAAGATTTCAGTTTTTTAGTGCGATTGAAGTAAACTTATATGTGAGATGAAAAGAAACGTACAAAGTGAATACATTCTGTACTGTTGTTCAAGACACTAACATTGGACTGTGCCACATACTTTTCTGTGTATTGCAATCCTGGACATCCCCGTACATTTCCTGAGTTTCACACAGCTAACAGTCTTTAGATGGGATTTGAAGTAATGTATACATTTATCTGGAAGGAATTCAAGGATTAGTGATTAAGCATGTGGCCTAGGAAATGCTTCCTGCCCTCCTTGAAAACGTCTGATGATGAATCCAGCAAGAATTCCCAAAAATGCATTGATAACACAGTCCAACAAAATCATGATACTTAGATAACGTTCAGACTCAATTTAACAGAAAAATAAGATTTATTTTTGTAACTGTTGTTCTGTCATATTATAAAATTGTTTCTCTTTGTTGAAGAATTCCACAAGGCATCAAATAAAATTATTTCCCAAATTACAGATCATTTTCATACACATTTATCCCTTCGCATAAGCTGCATTCACAGTTTACTTAAATATTCTTGTCCTGCCATTAAAAAGTTAGTATGGTATCTCGTGAACTTTGTTTACATACCATGCCACAGGGCATTTCTACAGTTCTTACTATGTGAACAAAGATAGCAAGATGCACAACTCTTCCCAGGCATAACCGACTGTTCCTATAGTAACTATTATATTTGCATGTCAGTAAAGACATCTTTCTCTCGGATTTAATGCCTACTGTATATTATATTCCCCAACCCCACCTATTAGCTTGTAAGCTGGATTGGGCACTGTCCTCTTATCCTCCTGTGTGCTACTCTGTATTTATTATTTAAGTTGGTTTCTCATTAGCAACTACTATGCTGTGCCCAGTTAATATATTAATAATGGTAAAAAAAAACATCTAGCAAAGTAAAGTGTCTGAAAAAAATTCAGATGTTTTGTTTCTAATAATAATGATAAATATTAATTACAAATATTATTCCCTTTTAGTACTGATCATATTTGCACAATAATTCATGATAGAATTTAATATGAAATCCTGATTTTCTGAAGCCTATCCCTGGAGCAGGATCATGTTGCATGCAGGGACAACTAGTAAACTAGTCTCCCGGAATCTTGTGTTTTGTGTTTTTGTAAATAGAGGTCCTCTCCAAAAGTGAATTGTAGATTTACAGCAAATAGGAGTGGCAATGGGCTCACGGTTTGCACTGCAGTATGCAAATCTCTTCATGGAAAAGATTGAAGAAGAATACCTGGATACTTGTCATATAAAACCCATGGCCTACTTCCGTTTTATAGACGATATCTTGATCATCTGGTCTGCAATTGAGGAGGATCTTATCCAATTTCACAGGAACTTCAATGCCTTCCATCCCACAATCAAACTGAAACTGAGCTACTCTCACAGGGATATTAACTTTCTTGACACCACCATATACATCAGAGAGAACAGCCTACAAACGTCCATGTAACGCAAACCGACGGATCATCCCACAGACCTCAGGTATGACAGTTTCCACCCAAACACAAAGAATTCCATAATTTACAGCCAGGCAATAAGATGCAATCGGATCTGTTCTGACAGGGACGACCGAGACAAACACCTGGGTGACCTGAAGAAGAATTTCATTAAACAGGGATACAATTCTCTAATGGCTGAGACCCAAATCAAGAAAGCTAACAACATCCCATGACTCAACTCCTGGAGTACAAGAGGAACCAAGAAGAGAGCCGTGTTCCACTGGCAGTCACCTACAACCCATGCCTGGAAATCTTAAGAAAGGATACTAATACCAGGTACACAACAGGAATACAAAGTACAAGGCACCTTTTCCTGCGACTCATCTAATGTGGTATACCTGATCATGTGTGCAAAATGCCCCAAAGGAATTTATGTGGGAGAAACAAGACAACCTCTGCGTGATCGCATGACACACCACAGGTTCACTATTAACAGCAGAAAGAGGATATTACTAAATATACTGATCTCCCAATACCAACACACTTTTATTTACCTGGACACATTTTAAGCAATTTTCGCATCACTGTATTAATGGGTGGCTTCAAATTGGAAAACATGAGACTAACACAAGAAACAAAGTTTATACATTGGTTCAAAACTGTAGAAGATGGTTTAAACATGGACTGTAACTTCTTGTGCTGGTACGATGGGTTTTAAATGCCACAATTTTTTTCATTTTTCCATCTTTCCATTCATTTTTTTGTGCCATATGCTGTGTAAGATGGTGTTCACTGTCACTATTCATTTTATTTGTTTTCATGTGCTGGTTTTAAATGCCACAATTCTCTTTAGCTTAGAATTAATGGTGCATGTAACCAGCCCAGTTACAATTTGAACTCGGAATTTACGATGTCTCCCCATCACCAGAGTCTACTTCATGTTATGTTGAGGGAACTGTTGATCTTATCAATTTAGCCAGGATGCCCGGGAAAGCCTCCTGAGTAACAGTCAAGGCATCGAATTACATTTATGTCTGCTAAAAAAATCTTTCTCCTCTGTATGTCAGTGTATATAAGCTGTGTTTTTCAGTTTTTGTCAGGAACCAGTCCGACGAAGGCGTTTTATAAGCCGAAAGCTCACTGTTTTTTCATCTCTAAGTTAGCCAATAAATGGCATCATCCTGATTCAAAACTTCTTGGTTCCACTTTAACTAAATTGCTAGGTGATAATTCTAGTACAGCTCTAGCTATACATTGACATGGGAGGAGGGGGGGGGGGGATCTTGTATATGTAATCATTAAAGATCCAACTATCATGTTAATCTACCGCTGTTAAAGTGGACCCAAACAAAACATTTTTTTTAATTCAAAATATTTAGTTGCACCACTCTGACACATACAAAGATAAATAAACACTCCTTTACGCCTATGAGCATTTCAGTACTTGCTTTTCACCCTTCTCTTTTCATAACTAGGGTTATACAGGTGGAAGTCATTAGCAATTCCTCCTTTGCCGGACATCTCCTACTCCACCAGTCTGCCGGATTCTGTCCCGGCAATATGAAAGGAAGGGAGGAGTTCCTCTTAGTAAATGTAAAATATGTTATATTTGTCACCATGCAGCTGAAAAAAGGCTGCTATTATTATAATTTGGAAAATATATTTTATTTCTGAAATCTTGTATTTTTATTTGGGTCCACTTTAGCAGAGGGCAAGCTTTGCCAGGCAAGAAGTGCCTGGTGCAGTAGGAGCTTCTTTTGCAGTCAGAAATCTATCTGCCAAACGCTCTTGAAATTTAGAAAGCATATCATTAAACATGTCAACGCTTTCATGTTTTACTACTTGCAGTATACAGGCATTGCACAAGGGTTTGGGATAAGGAGCAAGCTTTATATGTCTGATACCACACTCTCTGTTCCTTGAACTTTCTGTGCATCTGAGTGGCATGGGGGTCTGTAACACAAAGAGAGAGAGAGAGAGAGAGAGAGAGAGAGAGAGAGAGAGAGAGAGAGATATCCCCATCCTCGGCATCCCTGTCCTGAGCGGAGGTGCCCTCTATTGCGGATGGCAGAGGGAATGTGCTACAGCCAGCCACCAGGCACACTGCGTCTTGCTTAAAGTAGACACCGTCGGCGTCCCACATGAAGCTCCGGGTCCGCCTCCCATCCAGCAGAAGTCCAGGAATGCCACCAATGATGACTTCCGCCTAAACTCCATGCGGAAACGCCGCCCTTCGCTTCAGCACT
Organism: Hyperolius riggenbachi; assembly: GCF_040937935.1. Classification (NCBI taxonomy): domain Eukaryota; kingdom Metazoa; phylum Chordata; class Amphibia; order Anura; family Hyperoliidae; genus Hyperolius; species Hyperolius riggenbachi. The sequence goes on along the minus strand of NC_090655.1, from coordinate 97,775,343 downwards.
GAATATACAGTCGCAAGCGGAGGGGAATCTGACCCGCAGGGATGCATCTGAATGTGTGTCCTGTCTCAGTCCTTGTCAGGCACAGGGCTGGCCCTAGGTTTCACAGTGCCCTGAGCGAAACCTGATTTTGGTGCCCCCCCCACCTACATCCTCTTCACACGTGTGCATACACGCACACACACACAGACCCATATGCTATTCAGTGGGGCAGTTAGCCCCCCTCCCCAATTTGGAAGATAGCACAGCCCCGACAATTTTCACCACGCGTTAAAGCCGCAGTCCGTCCCCCTGCCCCCCCCCAAAAAAAAGTTATATAGGTAGGTAGCCAGGCATAGGTTCTCATGTGTAGGTGCTCTCAAAATAGGTAGCCAAGCATAGGTGCCCCCAGTATAGGAAGTCAGGTGTAGGTTCCCCCCCCCCCCCCCCGTAGGTAGCCAGGAAACAGTACCTCCAGTATAGGTAGCCAGGTGTTGGTATCCTCAGTATATGTAGCCAGGAGTAGGTGCCCTCCCTCAGTTAGATAGCCAGCTCTAGGTGTCCCCTTGGAAGGCGCTGTCACGGAACAGCCGTGAGAAACGCAGGCAAATCGGGAGGCTTCGCGCAGTCCATTTTCTGATCGCTTCCTGCTTAGATTTGTGCAGTCATTGCAGCAAACAGAATGACATTCCTTCTTTTTCCTTTCACCTTTCACCAAATGGCAGGAAGCCTTCAGCAGAGTGTCCCAGGCACCCAGCTGTGCTAAGGGCCCATCCATCAGATGAAGTCAGATAAGTAGCCTGACAGAACCAATTTAGAGGAGAGAGAGTGAGACTCCCCGGCCCCGATCCCAGCAGGGAAGCCGACACATAGCTTGCTGTCCTAGCTTCAAAGAGCCTTCACCTAGAACTGACCTGCTGTACCTCCTAAATGTATATAATATTCCATAAACTGCTATATGTGTCATATTTCCTGTGTTGCCAGGCTGGCAGGCCCTCCAAACTCACAGAGCATGCTGAGCTTTGCCTGGCGCTGGTACTGAGAAAGTTTCAGAACATTCTGAGGAAAGGGCTGCCAGTTAGGCAGTTCAAAAGTGCCCTGATGATACCACAGGGGTCCTACCCCTAATGTTTGGTATCAGGGTGCTGGGTAAATCGGGACAGACCTTAAAATGTTAGTAAATCTGCCCTGACCTGTACGTTTCTGTGAGATAGAGCCCATATATGGTTAGATATGATTTTTGGTCCCCAGGGGAAGGGGGATGACTCATCTCATGTTCTAAGGGGGTGTGCAGTTCCCGCCCTCACTCCCTCCTACTGGATCAGGGGTATAAGAATGGCGGAGGACCCAAAATCAATGTCCCCCATTTTGAAACATCATCCAGATTAGATCCTTGCCAGCTTGGGGACATGCTGGCATCTGGCTTGTTTGGACTTTGCTACTGAACTGAACTGAACTGAAACCAAGAACTTTATGAGTTTTCCCAGAAGGAGATATTTCCACGAACTCTAAGTATTTTCTCCCTTTTATTTTCATACTGGCTATTAATGTTTCTATAATTGTTGATTTTAATGATTTTCTGTATATATTATTTATATTGCGTTTTAATAAACGACACTAACGTCATTTTTTTTATTCAGCTACCCTGCTATTCAGCCGCACAAACTTAACCCTGACTTCTGAAGAGTCACTACTATTGTTGCTAGCTAGACAGAATAAAGTGTGTTTAACCGTTTTTATTTGCAGTTCTAGACTCAGCCAGTCAGTGGGTGCCTCTGTCCCATGATAACAGAGGTGGTGGCAGTTATAACCTGAAATAGTGTGTAATTTGTAATTACCGTAACTCACAGGCTCCCTTCTAGTCGGTCTGTTGCCAAAATTCCAGCGGTTTCTGCGCACCGATTGCGACCACAGCTTGCATGGTCTGTGTGGTGAAACCGATTGGAAGGCATTGTGTGGTCCGGCCACTAGGGGTCCTGTGACAGGCGGTGCCGAGTGACCGCTCGGGTTGCTCAGGTTAAAGGCCGGTTATGTGCAGGCAGGCATGGATGGCTGGCCTTACCCTTGGGCCTCCCGCAGTCCAGAGATTGCATCCAGTCTGTCCAAGGGACAGGAAAGCACGGAGGCTAGGTAAGAGGATGTGGCTATTCAATTGCATCTTGTGCTTCCTGTCCCCTTGGCAGGCGGGGCAATCTCATCGTTTCCCTGGAGTGGAGGCAAGCGGAAACATACGTTTTCTAACTAAAAGTACTACAAAAAGGTATTGACCCATTTAGTGTAAAAAAAAAAAAAAAAAAGTTATAAAAATTATTTTTCTCTCAAAGGAATAAAATATTGAGTGCACAAATGCTGGCAAGAAATACGCATAATTGTGTTGTGAGATGAAAAAAAAAAATCACAGCAGACATGGGAGGGTACTACACCATAAAAACAATGACAACTTGTACTATACAGAGTTTAGGGGGTGAGAGAGGTGTAGACTGCAGTCATTGTACTCTCCCAGTTACCTTTATTAGATAAACATATCTGCAAAATCTGAATTTATTACACAATTACACATAATAATAAATAGCAACACATTATGGACAGTTGCAGATTTGTCAGATGCTTTAGATATTTTGTACGCCATTTTTTTTTTTTAATAATATAACATAAATATATAATAATAAAACTGTCAAAATTATGGATAAACACAAGCACAAAAAATTATTTTTCTTAAAAAATATATAAATCTATTTGCATTTTTAAGCTGTACACAGTACACCATGCTAGAAAAGCCTGCAATAACAAGCTTGTTGCCATAGCAATTCTAGAAGTTGTGAAAAATCTTGTTCATGTTTGCATTGTGTTATTTCCGCATTGCAGCACTTGCATTACACAATGCACAGTGGAAACTTAGCCTTTGATATAGTAGCTTCTTGGTCAGGGCATGAAATAGCAGGAATATCGCAACCAGGTTGACAGAATCTGCCTCTGGTGCAAAGAGAACGGCCTAGTCCTCAATACCGCAAAAACAGTAGAGATGATTGTTGACTTTAGGAAACACGCTGTCATTCTGCATTGATTGTGCGGAAGTGAAAAGGGTTCCCTGCGCACGCCTTCTAGGCACTACAATCTCCAAGGACCTAACCTGGAAAGCCAACTCGTCCTCCACCCAGAGGAAAGCCCAGCAGAGGCTATTTTCCTACGCCAACTGAAGAAGTTTGGGATGGTCGGGAGCTAAGTTCTGACGAGCTTCTACACAGCCACAATTGAATCTGTCCTCTGCTCCTCCATACTAGTCTGGTACGCTGGCTCCTCTGCAAGCGACAGACACAAGCTACAGAGGGTCATAAGATCAGCAGAGAAAATTATCGGGAAATCACTCCCCTCACTAGTCCAACTCTACAACTCCAGACTTTACTCCAGAGCTCTGAGAATCGTCAATGACTCATCTCACCCAGGCTTCCACTTCTTCCAGCGGCTCTCCTTGGGCCGGAGATTCCGGACCATCTACACCAGGACTGAAAGACCCAGAAATAGCTTCTTTCCCTCAGCTGTAAACTCTTTAAACTCTATGAACTATTTACCCACCGCCTTCCAGTAGCACATGACTGCACTGCTGCACATTTTACTTTTCTACATACCCGAGCTCAATCTTTGTGTAAATGTCATGGTTAAACAGCTGTATCTGTACTGTTATTGTATTGTATTGTACGTTATTGTATTGTATTGTATTGTATGTCTTGTTCTACACCTAGCCCTGTACATGCCAAAACCAATTCCGGGCACAACCTAGTCGTGCTTGGCAAAATAGAAGATTCTGAAATAAAAATGTTCATCGGTTGTACCATGACGGTACCATGATAGCCTTCAGACATATTGCTTTGTTTTGTTTGTACTGTCCCATCAATATCCTTGTCCTATTTAAAAACCAAGAACACAAAGTTCTGCATGAAGAGTGCTCTTTGAAATTTGTTTTGATACCTACTTTGTGTTGTGTTTTTTTTCTTAAAACATTATATTGAAGTCAGTCAGTGCAACAAAGACAACACTTTTTATAGATCAGTTCAAAGATGTGTCCAACTTTATTTTAGCTAACCTATTTATTTTAGTGGTTGCAGTACTGAATGAAGACTAAACATTGTATTATCAGATTTGGGGTTAGTTTATTGGATAGAATGTCCATTTTGAATATAACCTGTTACATCAACTTGACCACATCCTGGCTTAACATCATGTGGTGTTGCAAACATAAATATATCTTCCTGTACTAGAAAATAGACAGAGATAAGCTTTGCCCTCAACTAAGTTCAGAAAACCTTTTTACACCGAGTATACTTGTACAAAGAATAGCATGGATCCTAACTACAATTTACCCTAGAAAAGACATAAGACAAACTTACTTTTGCTGAATACATACAAGGGCAGAAGATCAGCATAGTTCATATCATAGTTAATGTGTACCACTACTTTGACCTGTACAAATGATCACTTGGTAACTGGATGTATTTTGTATCATAATAATTTTCGGAGATCAACAACAGTTTTTTTTATCTGGTTTTTGAATCCTGGCAAACTGCCCTATAGTAAAAAGGAAAAGTTTGAAGACTTGCACTTTATTTAATGATTTGAGCATCTTGCAGAACATGCAATATCTGTACTTTATCTAGTAGTGCCTCTCACATTAAGATATTGCATTTTATGTAACGGACCTGTCACAGTAGGCAACCTCAACAGATATTGTTGTGCACTGAAGGTAATGCTTTTAAAAAGGCCATCAATTTCTGTGCTATGTTGCAGGATGGCTCTGGCTTCTATTTCTGCATTCCAAAAATGATGTTTCCAAACTCAGCATTGTCAGTGCTATTTGCTAACCCAGGACTCTACTAACACCAGATATGTTTCTAGTTTGTCTTTTTAACCACTGACTCAATTTGTCTGAGTATACACCTGACCATTAAACAGGCAGCCTGATGCCTTGTTCTGGATTTTGGCTACTTGTTCTGCTAATCCAACTATGACCTAATTGATCAATATGTTGAATTTATGTATCGTTACCGTATATATTCGAATATAAGTCGACCTCGTGTATAAGTCGACCCCAATATTTGACCCTCTTAACCACTTCAAGGGGAACTGAAGAGAGAGGTATATGGAGGCTGCCATGTTTATTTCCTTTTAAACAATACCAGCCTGGCAGCCCTGCTGATCCTCTGCCTCTAATACTATTAGCCATAGCCCCTGAACAAGCATGCCGCAGGTCAGGTGTTTTAGACTTTAAAGTCAGATCTGATAAGACTAGCTGCATGCTTGTTTCTAGTGTTATTCAGATACTACTGCAGAGAAATAGACCAGCAGGACTGCCAGATAACTGGTATTGATTAAAAGGAAATAAATATGGCAGCCTCCGTATACCTCTTACTTCAGTTCTCCTTTAAGTCTATCTGGACGGATATATCTGTCCAGATAAACTTTGCTGCTGCTGCTGCTGCATGAGGTGCTGCCTGACGTTAGTTCCCCGATCAGTGAATGGGGATATAATTCCCATTCACCGATATAAGTTCCCCGCAGAAAACCCGATGGTCTCTTATCAGAGACTGCAGTTTTTCTGCAAGAAAAAAGTTCCCCGTGCTCTTTTTTGTTCCTGGAAGCATGATCGTATGCTTCTAGGACTTTAACTGTAAACTGCACCCACATACATTTTTTAATAAAGAATTACATTATTTTACATTTAAAATTATCTGTTTCCCTCCCACACCAAAAATTACCCTAATACATTTTTTTAATAAAGAAATTACAATAAAAAACAACAACATCATAAATAGTTACCATGGGTCTGAACTTTTTAAATATGCATGTTAAGAGAGTATCTTATTATATTTTTTAAAAATTATAAGCTTGTAAAAAGTGATGGACGCAAATTGAAAAAATGCATCTTTATTCCTAAATAAAATATTGGCGCCATAAATTGTGATAGGGACATAATTTAAACGGTGTAATAGCCAGGATAAATGGGAATATAAAATACATGAGTTTTAATTATGGTAGCGTGTATTAATTATGGTAGCGTGTATTAATTAAACTATAATGGCCAAAAACTGAGAAAAATGATTTTTTTTCCATTTCTTTCTTAATCTTCTTGTTAAAAAGGATTTAGAAAAAAATAATTCTTAGCAAAATGTACCACCCAAAGAAAGCCTAATTAGTGGCAGAAAAAACAAGACATAGATCAATTAATTGTGATAAGTAGCGATAAAGTTATTGGCAAATGAATGGGAGGTGAACGTTGCTCGGATGCATACGATTTTCGATGTTGTTGGCTGAAGTGGTTAAGCAGGAGTTTTTCAAAGACTCAAGTATAAGTCTATCCAGAAAAGTTAATGACTGCACTTGGGGACCAGGAGAGGTTAATGGCTGCACTGCATAAAGTATTATAACCATGAACCCCTCCTGGCACCCAAGTGCAGCCATAAACTCCTCCAGGCCCCTGCATCCCCCTGCTCCCCTTATCATTGTGACCAAACCATATCCCCAAGTAGCTGTTTCCCCTTTTCAAGAAGACCTGAACTCAGAACATCCTCTCTGCACTGTTTCTACTTCCTGATTTATGGAAGCAGACATAGTGTGAACCTCCTGTGCTTTCAAATGTGCTTATCTGCCATCTCTGCCATGGCAGTCAGGTGACACAGGGGAAAGATCAAATGACAACTTGTGAATAGACACAAATGAGGGGTTATTAAACAGGCTAAACCCTCTAAATACATTCAGGTGCATTTCTCTATGTTTTCCTTCTGTTCTTGTGCAAGAGTTCAGGTCCACTGTCAGTGCAGCCAATCTCCCTGACCCCCCCTCCCCCCATTGTGGCCAGTATTGTGAATTAAACATCCCCCTCCCCACACTATTGTGGCCAGTGTTATGTAAATATGCCACCCCACCCCCATTGTGGCCAGTGTTGTTTAATTACCACCCTCCCCCTCCATTGTGGCCAGCGTTGTATGAACTTTCCCCCTCTATTTTGGTCAGTAGGGTAAAACATCACCTGCAGCACCGCCTCCCACCTACCCCTTGAGAAAAGCGGCCAACATACCTTCCCTTGAGTAATTATATGCATAATGAGCCGGTGTAATGAGAGATCCGGAAGCCTCCATTCAGGAGTTTCATGACGGTTGTAGCGACCTGTCACCCACTCTTTCTCTCATGCTGGTCTGCCTGTGTTAGCGTAGCTCCGGCTCACGTGACTTCGGGAGCCAGAGCAATGCTAGCACAGGCAGACCAGCGTGAGTGAGAGAGCAAGTGACACGATGCTGCGCCCGGCACTAAATTCATGAAGGGAGGCTTCCGGATCTCTCATTACACTGGCTCATTGTGCATATAATTACACAAGGGAAGGTATGCTGGTCGCTGCCGCTCGCGGGGGGAGGGGGCAGCGGTGCTGTGGGTGACATTTTACTCTACAATTTTTCCCACAATGGAGGGGGGATAGTAGATAGTTAACACAACGCTGGCCACAATGGAGGGGGGATCATTACACAACACTGCGGCATGGGGGAGAGAGAGTGTCGGCCCCCCTTCCTCCAATCCCGGCTATAGGGTGAGAAAATTAGGACGGACTCTAGTATAAGACAACCTCCCCACTTTTATACTTTGAGTCAGTCCTAAATTTCTTGACTTATAGTCGAGTATATACGGTATATTAATCATAATCAACTGGATCTGTGAGATGGAATCATGACCCTGGAGAAAGACGTAACTGCAGTAAGAGACCAGAGAGGTTTTTCGGCGTTGGAAGAAGCCACGGGTTAGTAACGCTTTCTATGGTTTGCTCACCTTGGGATGCCTTGAATAGAGGGTGCTCACACTTTTTCAGCATGCAAGCTACAACAATTAAAAAAGTAGGCCTCTTGCACACTACATGTGATTCCGATTTTCCTATATGTCCAATTTTGGATTCCGATTAAAAACCTGTGCAGCATGCACGTTTTTAATCGGAATCCAAAATCGGATCAGATTAAAAAAAAATGGAATGTAGTGTGCAAGAGCCCTGAAAGTGATCTACCACGTAAACCTACCTACACATGCAAGCCACAACTGCAGCACATCCACAGTGTTTTAACTGAAATCTTTTTTTTTTTTTCTACAATACACTGCCATGGAAAGTTAAAACATCTGTTTTTCAGTGTTTCGTGTAAAAGAGGTCTTATTTGGTTCAAGCATGTAGCCTGTTTATGTATACAATTCCATTTTATGAACATACAAATCTCTATACCTAACTGATCGGTGTGTCTCTCTAAATTAAAAAGAGGCACATAGAAGTTATTTTAGCAACATTTCTACACCGCTGGTTGGCTGCTAGTGATCATTTGGTCAGAAATAGGGATGAGCAAAATTGTCACTGGAAGGGTCGTAAGATTTTCATTGAACTTCCAGTTTGATTTTCAAAAATCTTATGAAAATGGCATTATAATTTTGACACTAACTAGCAGAAAAACTAGGCCAAGGCAAGTGCCAGTATGGTTAGGTCATTTAAATGACAGGGTTAATAGAAGCAGCATCAACTGTCAGCTTGTTCACATCACCACAAAATACTTTTCAAAGTAAAAACCGGCATTTTTATTTTTTTCATACTTTTGAAGTTTGCAGTAAAGTTCACTACTCATGAACAATCTTGCTTAGAAAGTTTGGATCCAAATGCACTTACGAGCAAACTCATACATTTTGCTTGTTCCATTCCTAGTCAGAAACCAAAGTTGAGGGGGAAGGAGTGTGCATCATGATGTAGACGCGCCGGCGCACAAGCCCGCCGACCCACCCCTACTGTTTCCGCGTGTCCCTGCTGGCGTGCTATGGCCACCTAGACGGAGACAGTGGATCTTTGCCGCCTCTACTACCCGTGAAGAGGGGAAGACTCGTAACACCTGACAAAGCAGCCGATGGCCGACAGGAATAGAAAGAAGTGAATGGATAACGCTGCCCCGGTGTCACCACAACCAAGTGCAAACAAAGGTACGCAGCGTTCAGCAGCCGATTACTTTTCTCCGGGGTCAACAGCCGCATCTTCTAAAATGGCGGAAAAGACAGTACAGGCGGCAGGAAGCTCCCCAAAACATGCCCAGCCAACTAAAAAGGTACACAATTTAGAGGAGGTATGGACTGATCTAAAAAATCTCCCTACAAAACAAGACCTTGTCGATCAGATGGATAGAGTCTTTGCAGCCACTACGCAGGAAGTCCAGGCTATCAAAATAGAGCTGGGAGAGATAGACAAAACCACGCAGTTGGAAGCAGAACTAAATAAAATCAAATTGGAGGTGTCAGAGCTCCGAAGGGAGAAAGCAAAGCAGCAAATGTTATCGGGAGCTCTGTGTGCCCAGGTTGAAGACCTACAAAATCGCTCCAGCAGGAATAACATTAGAATTCGTGGTCTAACCGAGTCGGTGGGACCTAATGCAATAAGGGTACCCTGCAAAAAGTATTTAATTGTGCCCTGGGAAGGGAACTGGAGCAGCAGCTGATAATGGACAGAGTGCACAGAGCATTAAAGCCGCCATCACGAGATGAGACACGGCCAAGGGATGTTATATGCCACTTGCATTACTTTTCAGACAAAGAAAGCATTATGACTGCAACCTGTAAACAGATACAGTTTATGCAAGATGGGAAGCTGCTGATATTATTTCAGGACTTATCCCCAGTTACGCTGAAACAGAGAAGAGCACTAAGACCATTGCTACAGCTACTGCAGAAAGCAAAGGTGACGTATAGATGGGGGTTCCCCTTCTCTCTGATAGCCCGGAAAGGCCCACTGTCATACAACTTAAAACATCCGAGAGACCTGCCTGAGATGTTAAAGGTATTGGAACTTCCAGAGATCGAGCTGCCGGATTGGGACTAGAAATGGCCCGAACCTCCAATTTTCAGTTCGCGAACCTCCCACAAAAGTTTGGTTTGCGCAAACTTTCGCGAACCGCAATAGACTTCAATGGGGAGGCGATCTTGGAAAACTAGAAAAATGTATGCTCGCCACAAAAGTGATGGAAAAGATGTTTCAAGGGGTCTAACACCTGAAGGGGGGCATGGTGGAGTGGGATAGACGCAAAAGTCCTGGGGAAAAATTCTGGATTTGAAGCAAAGCAGCGTTTTAAGGGCTGAAATCACATTGAATGCTAAATTGCAGGCCTAAAGTGCTTTAAAACATCTTGCATGTGTATACATCAATCAGGGAGTGTAATTAGAGTACTGCTTCACACTGATACACCAAACTCACTGTGTAACGTATCGCACACAGCTGTTTGTGTAGTGACGGCCATGCTGGACTGGTGCGCACCATGGCCAGAGTGCAGGCCGTGGCGGTTTTCAAGCCCACTCATATGGTCGCCGGGCTGAGGTAGCTGAATGACAGAACAGTGACTGTTCAGCTGATCAAATTTGGTCTGTCCACAATGAAGCAATGACCTTATTATCTTGGGTGTGCCCCCCCCCCCGAGACACTCATATAGCCGGCGGTCATTGCTTCATTGTGATATGTAAGCCCCTTCACCGCGGCAAGGTAATGATCATGATGGGGAATTGGCACATGTACATGCCTTTTGTTTTGTTGTTGCAGCCGCAGTGCAGCCAGAAAACTTAGGCAGGCATGTACATGCACCAGAAAAATTATTATAGCAAAATTCAGGAATCCGCCTGGAGTCCTGGACCCTGCAGGCAGAGATGCTGTGTGGGGAGCGACTTAGTCTTGGGGCAGGCAGTCACACGGTGTGCAGGCAGAGATGCTGTGTGTGGGGACTGACTTATTCTTCGGGCAGGCCTGACCGTGCTTTCCAGACCACGTGGTCAGATGGTCCCTTGACCCAACGCTGTGTGCCAGAGATGACCCCTTGCCTTTCAACATCACGGTACAGTTTGGGTATCGCCTTTTTTGAGAAATAATTGCATATCTTCCACTGCGGTGTTTGGATTTGCTTTTGTGTGCTGCTTTCCCTCAGGTGGTCATCCCATTGCAGTTTGTGCTTTGTAATCATGTGCCTTCATAAGGTAGTTGTCCCTATGCGGGTCTTGGTCTTTCCACGGCTCAATTTTCGGTGGCAGAGAGTACAGATGGCATTGCTCTCATCGGAGGCAGACAAACAAAAACAATTCCACACCGCTGAGCCCTGGGGTGATGGCACTTTGGTGGTGGCGGCCGACTGAGTGTTAAGTGGGGTGCCAGAATCAGAGCAGGAGGAGGAATACATGTCACGCTTCCGTGCGAAAGCTGAGAAAGATGAGGTGTTCTATGTTAAATAGTCAACTACATCCTGACAATATTTGGGGTTGATGGCACGTTCTGTCTTCTGAACACTGTACTTTGGTTGCGGGCTGCACGAAATCAGGACAGCGCGACCTTGAACAGACCTGCCAGGTGGCCTGCCTCTGCCTTTTGTTTTGTCCATATGGGGGGGGGGGGGGGGGGTAGAAGTAAAAGATATGCACTGACTTGACTAATACAATGTGCAGTCAGTCACACAGGTGCAGATAACAGGTATACATGGAGTGGTAGATCACATTGCATGCACTCACGTAGGTAGGTGGGTGCACTGAAGTGAACACAACAGGTAGGGTATTACATGTGCAAATGTCACACAGAGACAGGTACTGGATAGGCACAGTGACACTGTGTGTGCTCACGTAGTTAGGTGGGTGCACTGAAGTGAACACAACAGGTAGTAGGTATATGCAGTGATGGGTATTACATGTGCACCTGTCACACACAGACAGGCGCAGTGACACTGACTGACAGGGCTGTATATAATGCAAGTGGGCCACAAAAAAAAAAAAAAAAAAAAAAATAGATCACAAGAACAAGATTAGCTCTCAAAAGAGCTGTTGAGGGGTGCTTTTCTTTTTAGCAATAACAATCAGCCAGGAGCAAGCTAACAAGCCTACAAGAGCCTAACTAAGCTTTCCCTATGAGAGTCTGCAGCAGCTATCCCTTCACTAATTACTGCAGGCACACGAGTGAGTCCAATGCCTGATGCTGCCTGCCTTTTATAAGGGGGGATGGGGCTCCAGGAGGGAGTGTAGCCTAATTGGCTACAATGTGCCTGCTGACTGTGATGTAGAGGGTCAAAGTTGACCCTCATGATGCACTATGGGGGCGAACTGAACTTCCAGAAAAGTTTCCGGTTCACTGCGATCGCGAACCATGGATGTTCCCCGGGAACCATTCACCGGCGAACCATTCGGGCCATCTCTAATTGGGACCTGGTGGACTTATTCCTGGACAAGAAGAAGGAAAAATGCTGACGTGCATACTCCATCTTTAAGATGAATATGGAGAGCTGATGAAGTACATAGGTTTACTGACTTGGCACGCCAGACACAGTCTTAGAGGCATGGTGACTTATAATTTATTGGAATAGTATTTAAATCAGCAACGCTATGATTAGACTGACTGAGACCCCCTTGGGCCTTCAAGAGACATTCTAAAGATCATTTGATTTGTATAGTGATTGGAGGGAGATAGAGAGGAAAATAAAAGGAGGGGGAGGGAAGGGAGGAAGGAGAGAAGAGAAAAGAAAAGAGGGGAAATATATATATATATATATATATATATATATATATATGTATAACGCAGTTGTATGACTCGCCTGTCCTGAAGGAGGGGGGGACGACGACGACGATAAGGTGAATTGCACTTTAAATGATAACACTCACATGAGGTTTGAGATATTTGTACTCAGGGGAAAAGAATGCTTTTTTTTTTTTTTTTACCTTGATCATGTATATAGACCTGTGAGTACTCTGAACAAAATTGATCACCGTTTCCCCCCCTTTTTTTTTCCTTTGAAATGATACAATGCCTGAGGGATTATATTTCATGATAATGATTGAAATTATATTCACTTCTATTTAGGAATAAGGTTTTATGATGTATGAATAGTGATGAAATTACAAAAAGGAGATTTAATGCGTACACTGGGATAATTTCAAACAAAATTGATCACTGATCATCTGGGGGGTTCATCTCCCGTTTTTTTTTTTGTTTTTTTTTTTTTGCAATGGGGTGGAAGATTAAAAATTTGGAAATGCATAAATTAAATCACGGAGGAATGACATACGAGGTTATTAAGATAGATTATGTGGTTAATGGAGGGATTTCCTTTTTAGGGGGCAGTCAATGCTAAAAGTAAGTAAATTAGAACTTGTGCTATTTTCCCTCTCTCCCAAATGTATTTCATAGAGCCAAATTAATCCATGCCATGCACTGATGAGGATCAAACAATCCGAAACAGTCTGTATGCATGTAGGATTATTATGGCTCTGTATAAATTAACAAAATGACACATCATTGCATTCCAGCGGTTCTGGAGGTGTGTTTAGCTTCTAAGGGTAACAATGGTTAATTTGCATATATTCAGCAGTGATGCTCTGGGAGACATCTTAAGCTCACTCTAACCTGAATTATCGCAAATTCTTTCTGTTTTAAGAAAGCAAACTTTTGTTTTTCTTAGCATTTTAGTAAGCAGGCTTTTAGGACCATTGTAGTCCCTTACACACTTCAATGAGTTCTGGGTCACCATGAGCTTGCTGGTTAGTCTGTACCTCCCAAATGTAGGGGAGTAAAGTGGTCTATTCTGTGGAGGGGGCTTGTCTTGGGTGGCCCCTCGCTCTCCTCCCTGTGGGAGTGGGTGGGGCAGCCCTGGGCAGGGTCCCCCGGGGGCTGTTCAAGGAGTGGGTGGCCCCAGCCCCCCTCCCTCCTTGTGGCCTGGGGGGAGCGGGGGTTTAGGTATAATATTATTTTTTGTACTTTCTACCAGCAATATGTGTTTTGCTTCGATGGGGGAGGGAGTAGGGTGGTTGGCCTCCCTCTCGCCCCTTGAATTGAAGAAGGCAGGCTGGCATTAGCTGGCTTCCGGGGGCTCTATGTCTGGCTGGTGCTTAGTAACGTTGGACTGGCACCTGACAGACGCGTGTCTCCGGTGGATGGGGCCAGCTGCTGTTGTGGGGGGCGAGGGTGAGGGGGAATGCCAAGAGATGAGCTGGGCGGTTGGGTTGGGCAGGTGGGTGTTCATTAGAGATGAGCCGAAATTTTCAAAATTTCGAACTGCTTTTATTACGAATGCGAAATTTAACATTACGACCCAAATTCGTAATTTCGTAATTAATTTTCAAATCGTAATTTACAATTTCGTAATCGAAATTTCACTCCCGTAATGACGAATTTCGTGTCTCCAACCGAAATTTTACTTTTTCAGGTTTGTAAGGGTTTCTATCCCTCTAGATGCCTAAAATGAATAGCACAGCCAGCCTTCTTCTTCCTTCCTCTCTCTCTCTCTCTCTCTCTCTCTCTCTCTCTCTCTCTCTCTCTCTCTCTCTCTCTCTCTCTCTCTCTCTCTCTCTCTCCAGAGATCTGTAGTATTTCAAAACCATACTCACATTCATGACATGTCCAGGGATCAAACCCAGGCCAACCACATGGAAGACAGCTATGCTCACCACCATACCACCAAACACACACTAAATAGACTGCTAACCTAAATCTTACTTGTAGACAGTCATATGAGACACATGCTGGGTGCAGGGCTTTGTGATTGGACCATGGACCATGCGATAGAGTGAGGTGCAAAAATGAAATCATGCCTAGCAGAGGATGGTTTCACAATGCTAAATGCTAGGCTGGCTGTGGTGCAATTGGTTAGTGCGTCTGGCTGGTAACAGCAAGGTTACAGGTTCGATTCCATCCAGGCATGTCTTTTCCTTTTGCGTTCAACAGTTGTCCAAACAGAGCCAACAGAGCCCCAGATAGCCATGTAGAGTTAGGTCACAGCTAGCCTGGCTGTGGTGCAATTGGTTAGTGTGTCTGGCTGGTAACAGCAAGGTTACAGGTTCGATTCCATCCAGGCATGTCTTTTCCTTTTGAGTTCAACAGTTGTCCAAACACCGAGCACAAAGTTTTGCATGCGTAAAGTTTTACGCACGCAAAATACCCCATGGGGTTCAATGGCGCAGCGCGCGCACGCAAAAGGAAAAGACATGCCTGGATGGAATCAAACCTGTAACCTTGCTGTTACCAGCCAGACACACTAACCAATTGCACCACAGCCAGGCTAGCTGTGACCTAACTCTACATGGCTATCTGGGGCTCTGTTGGCTCTGTTTGGACAACTGTTGAACGCAAAAGGAAAAGACATGCCTGGATGGAATCGAACCTGTAACCTTGCTGTTACCAGCCAGACACACTAACCAATTGCACCACAGCCAGGCTAGCTGTGACCTAACTCTACATGGCTATCTGGGGCTCTGTTGGCTCTGTTTGGACAACTGTTGAACGCAAAAGGAAAAGACATGCCTGGATGGAATTGAACCTGTAACCTTGCTGTTACCAGCCAGACACACTAACCAATTGCACCACAGCCAGCCTAGCATTTAGCACTGTGAAACCATCCTCTGCTAGGCATGATTTCATTTTTGCACCTCACTCTATCGCATGGTCCAATCACAAAGCCCTGCACCCAGCATGTGTCTCATATGACTGTCTACAAGTAAGATTTAGGTTAGCAGTCTATTTAGTGTGTGTTTGGTGGTATGGTGGTGAGCATAGCTGTCTTCCATGTGGTTGGCCTGGGTTTGATCCCTGGACATGTCATGAATGTGAGTATGGTTTTGAAATACTACAGATCTCTGGAGAGAGAGAGAGAGAGAGAGAGAGAGAGAGAGAGAGAGAGAGAGAGAGAGAGAGAGAGAGAGAGAGAGAGAGAGAGGAGGAGGAGGAGGAGGAGGAGGAGGAGGAGGAGGATGGATGGATGGATGGATGGATGGGCTATTCATTTTAGGCATCTAGAGGGATACAAACCTTTGCAAACTTTAAAATACTAAATTTCGTAATCGTAATTACGAAAATTTGCGTAATTTGCGAAAATTACGAAATTTCGATTACTGCTAAAATCGTAATTGTAGTAATTTCGCGAAATTTCGGAAATTCGTAATTAGGTCATTACGCTCATCCCTAGTGTTCATGACCGCACTATTACCCTTGGGACCATAATAATGGGTTATGTAGGGGGCTGTGGTTGTCCCCATATGAAGAGATATGTTCTCAGAAAACCCCAGAGGGGGTATAGTGGATCTATTCCACTAAGATTTTATTTTTGGTTTTTGCCAATTGTAGGAAAGAATGTGATGATGAATGAATGGTTTTCTTCTATTGAGCTTCACCAATAATATTTCACCACTAGGGTCCTACCCTGGATGCCATCCTTAGCTATGAAAGATTACTTTGAGACAGATGAGCCAACTTAAATTCATATCCCTAAACGTCTGCGTTCTAAATATCCCTGAAAAGAGAACCATGTTCATGCAATTTTTGCATACGTCCCATGCACATATAGCTTTTATTCAAGAGACACACCTGAAGGGCTCGGTTCACCCCAAACTGACCGACAAAAGATTCCCGCATGCCTATTATAGAAATTCACAGGGCTCTAAGACGAAGGGAGGGGCAATAATAATCTCCAAGGCAGTTAATATAGAAACTATGGAGAAGTATGTAGACAATGAAGGTAGAAGATTATATATAAAGGGAACCTTTAATTCACAAAAATTAACTCTGGGAACAACCTATGCCCTGAATGAATTTCATTTATGGATAGGGCCTTAGAGGCGTTGAATGGATTTGCTGAGGGATCGAGGGTGATTGCGGGAGACCTCAATTTTGTCCTTGACCCTGATCTAGATGCTTCTACGGGAAGGTCTAGTCTCTCTCAGGGAGCAATGCGAAGATGTAGGCAAAGATTGATTAAAACTCAATTGATAGCTGTTTAGCGAATACAGCATCCAAAGGAGAGAGACTACACCTTCTACTCAAACCCACATGGTACGTACTCCAGACTATTTTCTGGTCTCACACAATTTACTCTCGGAGAGAATACACTCAGATATAGGTGTAGCAACTCTGGCAGATCATGCTCCTGTCTTCCTAGAGATAGTAGTAAGTGATTTGAGTAAAAAGCACTACAACTGGAAATTAAATGTGTCCTTGCTGGGAAGGGAGGAGGTTGTTAAAAGAATAACAAAGAAATTAAAGGAATACTTTGAACTTAATAACACTACAGACATATCCCCTGTAAGTATATGGGAGGCACATAAGTGTGTGCTCCGGGGAATATTGATTCAGGAGGGGAGTAGAATTAAAAAAGAAAGGGAAAAAGAAATGTTGGAGTGTATACATAGAATAACCAAAATGGAGAAGGAGCATAGGAATACCTTATCCCTTGAACTTAGGAGTATGCTGGCGGCAGAGAGGGAGAAATTAAAATCGGTGATGTTCACAAAGGCACGATACGCAGCACTAAGATGCAAAAGACACTTTTAAAGCAGGTAAGATGCTGACCAGAGCCCTAAGAGATCAACAAACAGCAAATTATATCCCGTATATATGCGACTTTAGTGGGTGAAACATAACAGCGAAGCGCAAGCTAAAATATTTAAACTGTTTTATGAGAAACTATTTAATTGAAGAACAACAAAATTAAAGGAAGACGAGCTTACACAATACCTTGTGAACTCGGGCCTGGGGAAAATAACTAAAACAGAGATAGAAGGAATGTAGGCTCCAATTACAGGATTGGAGCTGAGAAAGGCTATGCAAGGCATGGCCAAGGTTAAAGTCCCTGGCCCAGATGGTTTCGGGGTAGAGTACTTTGAGAAATGTATTCAAGACTTGGAACCCCATTGGGTGGCAACTTTAAATTCACTAGTAGAGCAGTAAGGTGGACAAAGTAAATGGGGTAGAGATTCCCTGCAGTTGCATATAGCGGTTATACATAAGCAGGGCAAGGATCCCTAAGGATCCCTCCTTATGTGCAAGGTTCAGGGCAATATCTCTCTTGAATGTGGATCTTAAGATATATGCAAAAATACTAGCAAATAGAATGTCTCCCTGGTGGGGTTTATCCCTACTAGGGAAGCACGTGATAACACAATGAGGACACTGGATTTGATGCACTGGGCCGGGACCTCAGCTGACCCTGTCATGCTGTTGTCAACAGACGCGGAGAAGGCATTTGACAGGATCAGCTGGGATTTTATGAGAGCTGTATTACACCATATTGGCCTGGAAAAAAACATGAGGACTTGGATCCTTGCTCTATACGGGGGCTTATCAGCTACAGTGAGAGTCAATGGTATTCTCTCTGACCCCCTGGCGATCCATAATGGAACACGTCAGGGGTGCCCCATCACCAATGATATTCGCTCTGGTACTGGAACCCTTTCTGAGCTCTGTCAGAAATAACCCTGGTATATTAGGAATTAAAGTAGGACATAGGGAGCATAGTGTAGCAGCCTTTTGCAGACAATTTGTTGTTCTATGTACGGAGTCCACACATCTCTCTACCAAATTTAATGTCGGAATTTGGGAAATATGGAGAACTCTTGAATTTTAGAATTAACTGGGAGAAATGCCAGGCCATGGGGATGAAACTGTCCTTCACTGAGATCGGTAATATAAAAGCAAATTTCCCATTTAGATGGGTTGGGGAAGCACTTACGTATCTGGGGATAAAAATATCAGGGGAGATCCAAAAAGTATACCAGTTAAATTATGGCTCAATACTGGCTAATTTAAAAAGAGATTTATTAAAATGGAGAAAGATTAAGCTCTCAATAATGGGGAGGATTAACATCTTAAAGATGAATGCTATGCCAAGGTTTCTATATATATTTCAAACTCTACCGATCCCAGTACCTATGAACGATGGCGAAAGGGAGATGGATCCAGGCTGGAGGAAAAATAGAAAAAAAGTGGTATCTGGTGTTAATGGCTTGTGTGAAATGTATGGATAGTAGATGAATATAGTAAATATACCTACATGGCTGGATGTGGAGTACAGGTAGACGGAAAAGTTAAATGGATATGTGACTGAGATTGTAATGGGATGAAAACCAATTTATGAAAAAGAAGTGATTTGTATAGCCAGCGCCCAAGTAGAGATGTTTTCCAGGCTAAGGAAATAAATAATAGGTCAATGTGGGTTAAAAATCTGGAAAACCTATGTGATATTTATTATGTACACCCAGCTGTGGATTATGGTTGTTTTATGTGATATATATTAATGATTTGTATGGAATGTTTTCTAAAAAATAAAGAATTTGAAAAAAAAAAAGAAAAGAAACCAAAGCAACTCTTCTGACCACTTTAACCACTTAAGGACCACGTGCTTAAACCCCCTAAAGACCAGGCCATTTTTCATAAAATGGCCATACAACTCAGCAGTCCCCCCCCTTTTCTGCCCACCAATAGAGCTTTCTGTTTGTGGGCTTTGATGCTCCCTGGATGTTTGATTCTTTTTTTTATAAATATTTATTTTTATTTTTGTTAATACATTTTGCTATTTATTGCTTATTTTTTTTTAAACCATGCCCTCCCTCTTTCCGCCAGCCAAACACTGTGCTGATGCCCATGACAGCTGGTCACTTCTAGACCTTTAGAGTGAACAGCCGTGTCACAGGGCTGTCCCCAGTACAACGCTGCCATAGATCACAGAGCTGTACAGTGATAAAAGACGTCGGTTTTGCAGTCTAACAGTCTCCGAGCTGCGATCACTGCTGGGAGACTGATGGCAGAGCGGAGCTCCATCATCCAAGCGTAGATCCACGCGCAATCTCCTACAAATCCTCACCCCAGAACTTCACACCAATCGGCGTGAGGCGGTCCTGGGGCTGGTGCCACGTGTACACCCATCGGCGTGACGCGGTCACCAATTTAAAGAGGAACTTTAACCCAGGATTGAACTTCATCCCGCTCAGTAGGTGATACCTTCTTTCCCATGAGTAATATTTACCTTTTCTCAAATAGATCATCAGGGACATTTGTGTGGCTGATATTGTGGTGAAACTCCTTCCACAGTGGGATGTCAGGCCCACGGCCCTGACAGTTTCTTGACTGTGGACCTCATTGCATTGAGGGAAATAATGTCTGTTTCCAACTGCCAAGCGATCAGCATCTCCCTTTGCAACACTCAGAAACAAACTCTCTGCAGAGATCACCTGACAGATCTAAAGATGTTGCTGCCTGTGATAAACTTCAGAATGTAAATCTGAAAGATTTGACAATGGAAAAACACCGACAAAATAATTTATAACTTTATATTGTACAAAAATAAGCAATTTTATAAATTTATTTTGACCACAGCTCTTTAACCTTTTCAGTAGATTAGCTATCACAGCATGTGTTGTTAAAAGGGGAGAAAGAGGGACAATGCTACTAACTAAGTAACTAACTAACCAACCAACTAACTAATCATAAGTCCAACTTAGAAACTTTGAAAATTACAAGTGAGGGCATGGAGAAATTACTGGCACCAAACTGACTACACCAGATTCACATTCCCCACGATGCAACCAAAAAAAAAATATTTTATGGGAACTTTATTAACGGTAGGAATTAGGAAGTAAATAGACATGTCATTTATTGTAATTAACCGGCCAGCAAAACCGCTCTGCAGCATATTAAAGCAGGCAAACCTCATTATTCTACATACATCTGAAAGAGAATAGTCTAGTTTCTGTGAAATAAAAACAATACATTATGTCTCCTGACATAATTAAATAATTGCTTCCCTATCCTGCTGAGCTATAGTTGATAAACTGTCTCAATCAAATGGTAATGTAATGGAAAACTACCCTTGTGCTTCAATAAATATTTCCACAATTCCTCTGTATGCAGAATTACATTTTATACATTTGTTAAATGAAATCTGAGTGGAAATATGGCAACTGCCTTTGTTACCAGCCTGAAAAAATGCTACCAATGTGGTGCACACTTAAAGGAATACTATCGATACCCAAGTGTTCTAAAATGACAGTGTGCAAATAATGTCTAAGTAGCTGTGTAAACATTTTCCTACTTTTAATGTTAAATATCAGAGGCAAAAGCTGTAATTTATTGAGGGTAGGATTTAGCTATATTGGGACAAATCAATTGCAGAAGGGGTTTCTGCTTCAATGCTTCAATGCAAAGCCAAAGTTGCATATCAGACTACAGAAAGCAAATATCAAACATATCAAACTCTGAAAGCAAAAACTGTATGAAAAGCTGTGACAGTTATTTAAAGTTATTTACATATTTACACTCTGCTCTCTTCAGACACTTCAGTCAGAAACACAGGACACAGGAGCTGCAGCTGTTGGGAGCTCTCTTCTCTGTCACACACAGAGCTACACATAGAGTTAACTGATCAAGTGTGAGGGGAATTTCCACGTGAAAGACCAATACAAAGTGGTGTACATGTAAGAAGTGGATCGAAAATCATACATCATTCCAAACATTTTTTTATTTTTTTTTGCAATTCAAGTTTATTAAGGAATAAATTGAATACAATAAAATATTTTCGAAACATAAGCATGAAATACAATGCGTGTGAGTAGCATTTTTGTAATACATTAAGAATACAGCCTTATATATTAATAGCTAATTATAGGAACCATATAGTAACCGAAGAAAGGAATTTAAGTGTTAGCTTGTATAACATTCGAAAGATATACTTGAGCTAGTAACATACTTCTAATTGGGAAGATTAGACCTGATTCAGAATATTCCTGTCCCTTTCAGGAATTCGCTTAGTTAGATTCTGCTTATACCAACCCGCTCTCTAAAGAGAGTAAGGTTTATCTAGAGCGACTCAGAATTGGATTAATGGGGTAGGCTCTCATTCCCCTAAAAGAGGTTACCTACCCAGAGATCATAAATTGCTTGTATTCTTCTGTGCATTAGAACTCATTCCAAACTGACCATGTGATAGTGTATCAGAGCCGGCCTTTGGGGGGGGGCAAAAGGGGCAATCGCCCCAGGCCCCGCGTCTGAAGAAGGCCCCGCACCCAGCAGACCTATTCCCTGCTCTAATGTACTCATGTGCGCACCGCAGTTACGTCCTGAGCGGCCGCATAGTATAATAATCTCTAGGCTCCTTCTCCTTCCCTTCCCTTGCTCCACTCCAGTCAGTCACTAATCCCTGCTCCTCCCTCCAGCCAATAGAAATGAGTGAGGCAGCCGTGCCCGACCCGCCCCCACAACAAGTTTGTGGCAGCTGCAGCCCGCGTTCTGGGAAAGAAGAAGAACATGTCCCCAGACTCCCCACAGCTCACATGGCAGACAGGGGCAACTCTATCAGCAGCACACAAGGAAAACAGTGATAGCTGGGTCACAGCACAATTCCCTGCATCCAGCCCCGTACTGCACAGGCTGTGAGTCAGATCTCCTACGGACCTGTAATTAGTGTAACCCTTTCAGCTCTGAAGGGCAGCCAGAGGTAATTAAGTGCACCAGATAAGGAAACACTCAGCAAACTAAAAATAAGTGAGCTGCACAACACTGCTGCTGCTGCTGCTACATGATGCCTATCAGATCTTATTTATAATAGACTTATTTCCGGTATATGTTTATGATAGACATTTCCATGAAAGTTCCCTGAAATATACCCTTACCCTTTGCAATGCCTGGTGTGTAATGTATAGAGGTTTGCTTTATGTACAGCTGGTATAGTTTTAAAGTGTGCGTGACATGAATGGTACACAAGCTTTTATACTATGATTAATTTCTATTGACCTGATCTTCCTCCAGCCCCCAGTATGCTGTGGGCTCCCTCAGTGTGCGTCCAGTTCTGACCATTCCTCCGCTGCCCACTGTGATGCTCAGAGACTACTGTGCATGTGTGGCCCTGGCCATGCGTGTGCTTTGTCTAGTTCCCATGGATGGTAGTGCTCTGAGCCTGCACAGTTAGAAGGCGATGAACGCTCCTGGCCATTGGAACAAGACCAAGCACAAGTATGGCCAGGGCAGTGCATGCACAATAGTCCCCATCTACCAGGTTGGGCAGCGGAGGAACGGATGGGACTGTATGCACATTAAGTGATACAACAACCTACAGGGGGCTGGGGGAAGACCCAGTTAAGTATAAAATGTTTGTATACCATTCATCTTATGGATCAGTGAATGACTGACTTGTGTGTATATGTTACGGCCAGAACCCGAAGTGTGGCCACTTCGCGTTCTGGCCAGCCACTTCGGGTTCTGGCCGGCCAATGTGCGAAGTGGCCGCAGCGCAGCGGCCAATGTTAGAAATGTAATGTTTACACTTATTTTACCGCCGTCTCGCTGCGGCCAAATGTATTAAAAGTTGCTTAATTTAATTAAATATAGCCGGCGGCAATGAGATGAAGCCGCCGGCTTTCGCACTGCCTCCTCCTCCTCTCCCTGCCTCCTATACGACATACGGAGCAGCCGGGCGGGGACACGCGTGTCCCCGAGAGTCGTTCGTCGCGGCAGGGGAATCCTGCCGTTCCTGCAGAGCGGGTGCTGGCAGAAGCAATGTCTGCAGCCTCCCCACTCTGCTCTCCTGCCGCGACGAACGACTCTCCCGGCGGCTCCGTATTGTATGGAAGGCAGGGAGAGGAGAGAGGCGGGGGGGGGGGAGGAGGAGGAGAGGAGGAGGAGGCAGTGCGAAAGCCGGCGGCTTCATCTATCACATTGCCGCCGGCTATATTTAATTAAATTAAGCAACTTTTAATACATTTGGCCGCAGCGAGACGGCTGTAAAATAAGTGTAAACATTACATTTCTGACATTGGCCGCTGCGCTGCGGCCACTTCGCACATTGGCCGGCCAGAACCCGAAGTGGCTGGCCAGAACGCGAAGTGGCCACACTTCGGATTCTGGCCGTAACATATATAAAGCACTGGGTGTGGGTTTTGCTGGGATTGTGACTTGTTTTTTCTGTCTTGTAGAGTACAATTTAAAAAAAATAATTAATGTTTCCTTTTTGCATTTGTCAATTTGGGGCATGTGGTTGCTGCATTTCTTTATTAAAGGCATATGGTGGCTACATTTGTCTATTGGGTGCACATGGTGACTGCATTAGTCTAATGGATGGGACATGGTGGTGGAATTTGTCTAATGGAGGGGACATGGTGGTGGAATTTGTCTAATGGAGGGGACATGGTGGTGGCATTTGTCTATTGGAGGGGACATGGTGGTGGCCTTTGTCTATTGTGGTCACACGGTGGAGGCATTTGTCTATTGGGGGCACACAGTGGCTGCATTTATCGATTGGGGTTTCTGCTAATAAAGGGATCTGAAATAACCTGTTGCATCCACTAATGTAGCCTAAAAAATGTAAAATGTGTGACCACACCCACAATGGGGCACCTACCTATCAAACCTATACAGAGTGTGTATTTTTCCAATGGAACAGCCAGAAATTTTGTGCCCGGATTCACAACCATTGACTGTGGGAAATGCACCGCGCACTGAAATGCAAGGCGAGTCCGAGGAGGACTTTAAAACCCAAATCCCAGAGCAAGTTGGGCAGGAGGGGTTTCAATTGCAGGAGGTCGGCCGAGAAGATCTTGAAGACGTCGTTGGAGTGTGCTGCGCAGAGGTTGATGTGGGGAGCTCTACTCCACGGCGGCAGCCCACAATCACATATGACGAGTTTGAGGAGATGGAAGAGGAGGAGGGTATGGACAATGTTGACAGAGACCCAGATTTTGTATGTGAAGGAGAACATCGCCGTCGTAGCAGCACAGATGAGTCTGTTGAAGAACCCACTGCTGCACGAGTTCACCTTGTGCCACAAGGTAGGCGGCGCAAAAATTTCAGGCACCACAAGCGTGGAAGTTCAAGTGAGACGCAAAAGAGGCGCAAACAGAAATCGCCAGCAAGGCAGGTGCTCCAAAGTCTGGCCTTTCTTGCAGTGAGGATGGTACCATGGTGATTTGCAAGGTGTGCAAGACCCGCCTGAGCAGGGGGAAACATATTAACAACCTCTCCACCACCAGCATGACCCGCCACATGGTATCCAAACATCCCACTCTGTGGCCGCCAGGACAGGGTACCAGCAACACTGCCTCCCTTGGGGTCACCAGACTCACCACCAGACCCTCCTCAGCAGCTGCAGTAGCCCAGCCATTGCATGGTTCACAACAACATTCACAAACATCAGACGACGCTGACACTGTCACTTTCCGGAATAGTGCTCTTGAGGTCTCCTAGTCATCAAACACAACAACCAACAGCCGTTCAGTGTGCAGCCCTACGGTTCAGTTGTCTGTCTCGGAGATGCTTGAGCGCAAGAGGAAATTGCCAGCAAATGACCCCCGGGCCGTGGCACTAACAGCCAGCATAGCCAAGCTTCTGGCCTGCGAAATGCTGCCATATCGAGTGGTGGAGACAAACAGCTTCAAGGGCATGATGTCAGTGGCCATCCCACGTTACATGGTTCCCAGCCGCTACCACTTTGCGCGCTCTGCAGTGCCTGAGTTGCATGAGCACGTGGTCAGCAAAATAACCCGAAGCTTGAAGAATGCCGTTGCCTGCAAGGTTCACCTCACCACTGACACCTGGACGAGTGCGTACGGCCAGGGTCGATACATCTCCCTTACCGCGCACTGGGTGAACCTTGTGGAGCCTGGCAGCGATTCCTTACCTGCTACGGCGCGGGTGTTGCCCACGCCACAAACAGCTGCACCGCCGTCCCTCCCACTGGATAACAACAGCAGCACCTACCTCTCTGACTCCTTCTCCTCCAAAGCATCTCAAAGCTGTACCTCATCCGGAAACGCTAACCCAGCAGCAGTAGGATCGTGGAAGCAGTGCAGCACAGCTGTTGGCATGCATCAGCAAGCGTTGCTGAAGCTGATCTGCCTTGGGGATAAGCAGCACACAGGGGAGGAAATTTAGAGGGGAATAAAGGAACAGACGGATTTGCGGCTGGCACCGCTGGACCTGAAACCGGGCATGGTTGTGTGTGATAATGGGAGTAATCTCATTCGCGCTTTAACCACCCTGGCGTTCTATTTCCCCAGGATTTCCGTGCAAAAAGTGGTTCAATTAATTTCCCATAATTTTCAACCAATTTTTTTTTTTTGCAATCATTTTTTTTTTTGTATTGAATTCAATACAGGTTATTGTATTGAATTAAATTTTAAAAAAAAGTGTTTGCTGCGAGATTTTGATGATGCTGTGTGACACTGGTTCCATCAACGCCGATCGACGGGGGACATGTGATCTCCAAGGGAGAAGCAAAATCCGCCAAGGGACATGGAAGAAGGCACCGGGGAAGCTATCAGAGGTACGCGACGAGGGATCAGCATGTCAATGGTGAGTATAAGACCCAGATGTATAGCCAGATGTATAGCCAGGTATAGTTAGCCAGATGTATAGCCAGGTATAGTTAGCCAGATGTGCAGCCAGGTGTAGTTAGCCAGATGTATAGCCAGGTATAGTTAGCCAGATGTATAGTTAGCCAGATGTGCAGCCAGGTGTAGTTAGCCAGATGTATTAGCCAGGAATAGTTTAGCCAGATGTTTTGCCAGGTATATAGGGAGCAAGATGTTTGCCAGGTGTATAGAAGACAGATGTGCAGCCAGGTGTATAGGAGACAGATGTGCAGCCAGGTGTATAGGAGACAGATGTGCAGCCAGGTGTATAGGAGACAGATGTGCAGCCAGGTGTAGGGAGTCATATGTATAGGGAGCCAGGTTTGCGGGTGCCTCTGCCCCCCCCCATTGCCCCCGAGGCCCCCTGACTCTGGCCGGGTGTCCCTTCTGTGGGGGGGCTCCCCTTCTGTGCTGGCTGGTAGTGGCCGGTGGGGATCCCCTCTGTGGGGGGATCCCCATACTGTGCGTGCAGGTGGCTGGGTGGCCCTTCTGTGTGTGTGGGGGATATCCCCTTCTATGGGGGCTAGTCATGGTCTGTCGGGGACACCCCCTTCTGTTGTGGGGGGGAGGTGGGTGTCCCCATCTATGAGGGCTGTGGGTGGCCTCTCCCTCCTCTTCCCCCCATCCCTTCCGATCCCCCGTGCCCCCCCCCCCCCCAATCCCGTGTCTCCCCCGTCAGAAGCCCTGATCTACTCACCTGAGGGCTTGCTCCTGCGGCAGAAGCGGCGCACTTCCTCCTCCATCGCGAAGTCTCGTGTTCTCTGTAATTACTGTACGCGGCTTGGTGACGTCACCAAGCCGCGTACTGTAATTACAGAGACCGGGACTTCGGCGATGGAGATGGAGGGTGTGCATCTCGGCCAGCGCAGGAGAAAGCCCTCAGGTGAGTAAAGCAGGGCTTCTGACTGACAGGGGGGAGACACGGGATGGGGGGGGACACAGGATCGGGGGTGAGGGGGGCACGGGGGACAGAGAGGGAGGAGGGAAAGGCCATCCACAGCTCTCATAGAAGGGGACACCCACCTCCCCCCCCCCCGCACAGAAGGGGGTGTCCCCGACCGGCCAAGACCAGCCCCATAGGGGGGATACCCGCCCCCCCACACACACACTACAGGGTCACCCGCATGCACATTACGGGGATGCCCCCTCCCCCCCCTCCCCACAGAGAGGATCCCCGCCAGTACCGGCCACTACCAGCCAGCACAGAAGGGGACACCCTCCCCCCGCACAGAGGGGATCCCCGCACCAGCCACCCGCAGCACAGCAGGGGACACCCCCCGCCCCCCCACAGAGGGGATCCCCGCACCAGCCACCCGCAGCACAGAAGGGGAATCCCGCATGCTGCTGAGCACATTCTCTGCTCCGATGGCTGCACAGGGATTCCCAGGGTGGCTGGATGCTAGTTCTGCACGCTGTGGGTAGCACAGATCGCTACCCACAGCGTGCTGACAGGCATCCAGCCATCCTGGGGAATCCCTCTGATGAGGGAAAAGTGCAGCCGGCAGGGCAGAGAAACAATAAATCTCCCTGGCAGTATTGACGAGCTCAGCTCGTCAATACCGCTTTCAACAAGTTTTTCCTGGACGAGCTGAGCTCGTCAATACCACCAGGGTGGTTAAGGTTGGCTAAGCTGACACACATCCCTTGCCTGGCGCACGTGATGAACCTAGTAGTTCAGCGGTTCCTGAGGACATACCCAGGCATGGCCGATCTTCTGTTGAAGGTGCGACGAGAGGCCAAACATCGTAGAAATTCCAGTACTGCTTCGGGGGCACTCGCCAAGATGCAGGAGCGCTTCAATCTCCCCCACCATCGTTTGCTGTGTGATGTCCCTACGCGCTGGAATTCTACGCTGCACATGCTAGCCCGCTTTTGCGAGCAGAAGAGTGCAGTGGTCCAGTACATGACGGCGCAGTACCGAGGCGCATCCGGACAGCTGCCAAGCTTCTGTGGATCCAATTGGGCCAACATGTTGGTCCTCTGCCAAGTCCTCCAAAATTTTGAGCAATCCACGTTGCTTGTGAGCAGTGACAACTCTTCAGTCAGCATTACAATACCACTGCTGTGTTTACTGAAGAAGTCAATGTTGAAAATCAAGGAAACAGCTGTCATGATGCAACTGGGAGAATCTGAAGGAGAAAACGATCAGCGTGATGGTACCAACATCAGGCCATCCGCCTCAGGAAACGCTGGCCCCAGCAGCTATGACGAAGAAGAGGAGGAGGAACAGCTGGAGTTGGAGCAGGAATTTCATGCCACCACTGACGAGGGCCAGAGCGGTGCACGTTGGACTTCCACAATTCAGCGCGAATGGTCAGCAGAAGCAGACCAGGAAGAAGGTGACAACTATGATGCATCACAACAACTATCACAACGCTCACAAGAGGATGATGAGGATTCTGGCAGGACTCTGGCACACATGGCTCAATTCATGCTAGACTGCATTGAACGCGACCCACACATTGTGCGCATTCTGGACAACACCAATTACTGGGTTTATACCCTTCTGGATCCACGGTACAAACACAATGTTCCAAAACTGCTTGAAGAAAGAGTCAGACAGGTCAAAATGGAAGAATACCAGCCGGCCCTTGTGGAGACTTTAGAGAGGAGATTGACATCCTCCCCCTCCTCTAGCCAGTTGTACGCCGACAGACTGACTTCCGCAAACCTAGGACGACCAGTAGGGCAGCAAACAATACAAGCCGCAGCTAGTGCCCAAAAGGGAATGGTATCGGCAGTGTGCTTGGAGTGGGAACATTTTCTGACAAACATGCAGCAGCCCACAGAACAGCAAGCGTGCAGATCCACCTCCAACACCGATCGCCTGGAGAAGATGGTCAAGGACTACATGTCAGATGGCGTAGCTGTGTTGAACAATCCATCTGCACCCTTCAACTATTGGGTATCGAAGCTAGACACCTGGCACGAACTGGCAATGTACGCAATAGAGGTGCTGGCTTGCCCGGCAGCCAGCGTTATGTCGGAACGCTGTTTCAGTGCTGCCAGAGGCATCGTCACAGATCGGCGTATCCGCCTCTCCACAGAAAATGCAGACAGTCTGACTCAAAATAAAATGAATCAATCCTGGATTGGAAACGACTATGCAACACTCCTGGACCCCAACCAAGTAACATGAACAATGACCATCTGTGATAGGTTAGCGTTTCCGGTCCCTGTTTATTGAACCTCTTATCTTTATTACATTTATGACTGCATGGCGGTAAAAAGCATGCTATCCGCACGCTTCTTGTCCTCATGCAAGGCCTGGGTTGTTGTGTCTCAAAGCGTGGCCTTCTCCTCCTGCGCCTCCTCCTGTTCCATCACGTGTGCTGCTGCTGGGTTAGCGTTGCCGGTCCCTGTTTATGGAACCTCTTATCTTTATTACATTTATGACTGCATGGCAGCAAAATGCATGCTATCCGCACGCTTCTTGTCCTCATGCAAGGCCTGGGTTGTTGTGTCTCAAAGCGTGGCCTTCTCCTCCTGCGCCTCCTCCTGTTCCATCACGTGTGCTGCTGCTGGGTTAGCGTTGCCAGCCCCTGTTTATGGAACCTCTTATCTTTATTACATTTATGACTGCATGGCGGCAAAATGCATGCTATCCGCACGCTTCTTGTCCTCATGCAAGGCATGGGTTGTTGTGTCTCAAAGCGTGGCCTTGTCCTCCTGCGCCTCCTCCTGTTCCATCACGTGTGCTGCTGCTGGGTTAGCGTTGCCGGTCCCTGTTTATGGAACCTCTTATCTTTATTACGTTTATGACTGCATGGCGGCAAAATGCATGCTATCCGCACGCTTCTTGTCCTCATGCAAGGCCTGGGTTGTTGTGTCTGAAAGTGTGGCCTTCTCCTCCTGCGCCTCCTCCTGTTCCATCACGTGTGCTGCTGCTGTGTTAGCGTTGCCGGTCCCTGTTTATGGAACCTCTTATCTTTATTACATTTATGACTGCACGGCGGCAAAATGCATGCTATCCGCACGCTTCTTGTCCTCATGCAAGGCCTGAGTTGTTGTGTCTCAAAGCGTGGCCTTCTCCTCCTGCGCCTCCTCCTGTTCCATCACGTGTGCTGCTGCTGGGTTAGCGTTGCCGGTCCCTGTTTATGGAACCTCTTATCTTTATTACATTTATGACTGCATGGCGGCAAAATGCATGCTATCCGCACGCTTCTTGTCCTCATGCAAGGCCTGGGTTGTTGTGTCTGAAAGCGTGGCCTTCTCCTCCTGCGCCTCCTCCTGTTCCATCACGTGTGCTGCTGCTGGGTTAGCGTTGCCGGTCCCTGTTTATGGAACCGCTTATCTTTATTACATTTATGACTGCATGGCGGCAAAATGCATGCTATCCGCACGCTTCTTGTCCTCATGCAAGGCCTGGGTTGTTGTGTCTGAAAGCGTGGCCTTCTCCTCCTGCGCCTCCTCCTGTTCCATCACGTGTGCTGCTGCTGGGTTAGCGTTGCCGGTCCCTGTTTATGGAACCTCTTATCTTTATTACATTTATGACTGCATGGCGGCAAAATGCATGCTATCCGCACGCTTCTTGTCCTCATGCAAGGCCTGGGTTGTTGTGTCTCAAAGCGTGGCCTTCTCCTCCTGCGCCTCCTCCTGTTCCATCACGTGTGCTGCTGCTGGGTTAGCGTTGAAGGTCCCGGTTTATGGAACCTCTCATCTTTATTACATTTATGACTGCATGGCGGCAAAATGCATGCTATCCGCACGCTTCTTGTCCTCATGCAAGGCCTGGGTTGTTGTGTCTCAAAGTGTGGCCTTCTCCTCCTGCGCCGCCCTCCTCCTGTACGATCACGTGTGCTGCTGCTGGGTTAGCGTTACCGGTCCCTTTTCCTGGAACCTCTTATCTGTATTACATTTATGACTGCATGCCAACAAAAAGCATGTTACCTGTGCAAAGAAAACAGACATTTCCCGCATTTAAAAGACAGTTTTCCCTTTGAAACTTTAAAATCGATTTTCTCAAAAACTATAAGCTCTTTTTGCTAATTTTTTTTTCCTCTTGTACCCACTCCCAAGGTGCACATACCCTGTAAATTTGGGGTATGTAGCATGTAAGGAGGCTTTACAAAGCACGAAAGTTCGGGTCCCCATTGACTTCCATTATGTTCGGAGTTCGACGCGAACACCCGAACATCGCGGCCATGTTCGGCGAACGTTCGTGAACCCGAACATCCAGGTGTTCGCCCAACACTAGTGCTCTGTTCTGCTCTGTCTTGAGACAGTAAAATCATATGCTCCATAGTTTCGACGCCTTCCACCAGCTTCAACCAGCTTTTAATGGAGGGGGGCTGGGGGGATTTCCAATCTGTAGGGGGATCATGGCCCTAGCCGCATTGATAAGGTGGATCACAATTGATCTTTTATAAGATTTAATTGGTTCATGTGTATCGTGTAGTAGTAAGCAATTTGGAGTGTGGGGAATCTTACTTCCTGAGATCTTTTCTATAATATCTCGGCTCTGCCTGTTCAGTAAGCCAGCACTAATTCAGTAGGAGACCTTTGGCAAGTCTCCCTTACACTGCTACTGCCAATAGAGCGCGCCCTAGTGGTTGCTGCTCTGCTCTGGCGCTTTGAGTCCGCAAGGAGAAAAGCGCAATATAAATGTTATTTGTCTTGTCATTTGTCTTGTCTAATACGGTGGACCTCTGTCCAGAATGGGATAATCTTAGAGCAGGACCAAAACATGTGGAGGATGTGCCCCCCAGGCGAGCCACATCTCTAGCACTGATCTGGTATTGATGGAAACATTTCATTTAACATATGTGGGGTTCTATACCTTCTTGAGATTATTTTGAATCCAAGTTCCTGAACATGCACATTTAGGGACCCTTTGTGGTTCAATGTGAACATTTTTTGCCATTGATCCTCCTCTATTTCCAGTCCAATATCCTTCTCCCATGATTCCTGATACTTAATTTTGGATGGAAAGGTTGCTGCCAAAAGCATCTGGTACAGGGTAGATACCAAGTGTCTATGTGGGCCACCACTCAATAGTAGGTTTTCAAAGCCTGTCAGTGGTGTTGAGCAGGTCTGGTATTTGAGAATAGATTATAGAAATAGAATAGAAATGCCTAATTTAAAAAAAACTGCCAAGAGGAGAGCGTAACATCCTCCCTTAAAGGGACTCCGAGCTCTGGCTAAAATAAAAATTTTAACTTACCAGGGGCTTTCTGCAGCCCAGTGCTGGTCGGGACGTCCCACGCCGGCCTCCTGGCTCTTCTCCCCACAGCTGTCCATATAGGGCTGTCCGGCGCATGCGCCGTGCTGTCACGCCGGCCGCCGTGATGACGTGAGGCGGTCGGCGTGCGACGTCATTGATGAGGTTTGCGGAAGAAGGAGCCCCAACACTTGGCCTGTATCGCCCGGGGAGCCGCCGGACAGCCCTATATGGACAGCCGTGGGGAGAAGAGCCAGGAGGCCGGCGTGGGACGTCCCGACCAGCACTGGGCTGCAGAAAGCCGCTGGTAAGTGAAAATTTTTATTTTAGCCAGAGCTCGGAGTCCCTTTAAGAGAGAGATTTCCTGCAAGGTTTTAATCTTCCCCTGTGTAATAAAGTCTTTTACCCTTAAGATTTTGCCATCAATCCGAGGAAAGAGAAAGGGGATATCAGACGCGGGTGTAAAGGCAGGGTTACTACATAAAGGTGTTAGTGGTCCATGAAGATGTGTCATGCCGAGAATAGGTAGTTTCTGTCGAACGCATTTCACCGAAGCGGTCATAAGAGGATTTTGCCATGATTGTAGCTTGATACCAGAACAATCTGTCCACCCCAATGCTGCTACTGGGCATTCCGCCGTCTCCTGCTCGATAGTAACCCATGGTTTGGGATTTTCAGAGGAGTTCCATTCAACGACCCTGCTCAAGTGGGAGGCCATGTGATATTTTTGAAGGTCTGGCAATCCCGTCCCCCCCAGATCTTTTGTAATTGAAAGTGTAGACCTTTTAATTCTGGGTGGTTTGCCTCCCCATATAAACCTGTTAATTTGTCTTTGTATTTGTTTCATAAATGAAGGAGGAAGGTCTATCGGAACACATTGGCTTATGTACAACAACCTCGGCAAAACATTCATTTTTATTGAGGCCATCCTACCAAACCAAGAAATGTGATTCTGTCCACCCCATCTTTGCAAATCATCCTTTATGGAGCTACCTATTCTATCAAAATTAGCCAGGAAGAGTCTTTTCAAGTCTCTTGTGACATCTATTCCCAGGTATCTGAGAGAGTCAGTTGCCCAGTGGAAGTTGAATGCTGCTTTGTTAATTAAATTTGGTAGGGATATTATGGGGTTGCGTAAGAAAAACAGCAAGTCATCAGCAAAAGCCGCGACGACATGATGTGAGTGTCCCATTTTCAAGCCTTGGATATCTGGATCTGCCCTGACTGCATTTAAAAAGGGGTCTAAAGTCAAAATATAAATTAGGGGGGACAGAGGACACCCCTGCCTCGTCCCATTTGTGATTTTAAATAGATCTGATAGGAAACCATTGACTTTGACGCGTGCCGATGGATTAGAGTATAAGAGGCCAATCCAGTTGCACATGGGAGTCCCAATTCCTAGGCGTGACAGGGCCGCCTGGGTATAATCCCACCCTGTCAAACATCTTTTCGGCGTCGGTGGATAGCAAAAAGGCTTTCACACCCCTTTTCTTTACATAAGTCATGATATCGACAGTTCTCATGACATTGTCCCTGGCTTCGCGGCCAGGGACAAAGCCAGCTTGGTCTGGGTTAACATGTCCTGGAATGAATGGGAGCAGGCAATTTGCAAGAATCTTGGCCAAGATTTTTGCATCAAGATTTAGCAGTGAGATTGGCCTGTAGCTGGAACAGAACTGAGGGTCTTTTTCAGGCTTCGGGATCACAGCAATATGCGCCTCCAAAAATTGTGGTGAAGGAATAGTCTCTGAGGTAATGGCGTTAAAAGCTGTAATAAAGGCCGGGGCCAGCTTGTTGGAGAAAGCTTTATAATATG
This sequence comes from Hyperolius riggenbachi, assembly GCF_040937935.1. Classification (NCBI taxonomy): domain Eukaryota; kingdom Metazoa; phylum Chordata; class Amphibia; order Anura; family Hyperoliidae; genus Hyperolius; species Hyperolius riggenbachi. The sequence goes on along the minus strand of NC_090655.1, from coordinate 97,741,216 downwards.
TACTCGTGAGCCCATCTGGGCCTGGAGCTTTGCCTGTTTTCATGGCCTTAACTGCAGTGAAAAACTCATCCTCCGTAAGCGGAGAATCTAGCTCTTTTCTTTCTGTTGGTTCTAAGTTTAAACTTGAGGCATATTTAGAGAGGAAATCCTGGATATGAGTTTTCCTAGAGGTTTCTGCAAACTGCTTTTGGTTGGGATCCTGCAAGTTGTATAAAGAGGCGTAATATTTCCTGAATTCCTCAGCGATATCCTCAGTTCTGTGCAACTTTTTTTGTTGGTTAGTTATCAAAGAAGAGACATGGGAATGGACAGATTGTTTTCTCAAAGCTCTAGCTAGGTATTTTCCACTTTTATTGCCATGTTCGTAGAATATTCTTTTAGATGCCAGAAGTTTACGTCTGGCATCAGAATACAACAATTTGTCTAAAGCGGCTCTAGCATTGTTTAATTCCTCCAGATGGGCGGAAGCTAAAGATTGCTTATGTGTTTTTTCTAGTTTTTTGATTATCTCAAAAAGTTTCAGTACCCCTTCCTCTTTCTCTTTTCATTCTAGATCCAACTCTAATAAAGTGCCCCCTAATAACAGCCTTGTGAGCTTCCCAAATCGAAAGTTTGCTGGCCTGGGACTCACTGTTTGTCTGGAAATAAGTATCCAATGCCACTGAGGCTGCTTGGCATCTGCCCTTCTAAGCTAGGAGGTTGGGGTGAAGTCTCCAACACCAGATTTTGTTAATTCTGTCAGGAATCATGAGCTGGAGAAAAATCGGAGCATGGTCTGAAATGGTTCTGACGCCAATGGACATTTTTTTAACCATTGAAAGGTCTCTCTGCGGGATGAAAAAATAATCAATCCGCGCGTATTTGGTATGTACATTAGAGAAATAGGTGAAGTCTCTCTCATCTGGGTGGGAGATCCTCCACCGGTCCATTAGGGTCATGTTTTTGAAAGGTCTCTCTGCGGGATGAAAAAATAATCAATCCGCGCGTATTTGGTATGTACATTAGAGAAATAGGTGAAGTCTCTCTCATCTGGGTGGGAGATCCTCCACGGGTCCATTAGGGTCATGTTTTGGAGTTTAGATTTAATAAATCTGAGAGCCTTGTAGGAGAGTGTCGTGCAGAGCCGGGACAAGGTCCTCCAGCACCCAAGGCTGAGACACCAAAGTGCACCCCTCCATCCCTGCCACCCCAGCCATCACACACTGATTGCTATTAGACTAAAAGGCGCACAGGGCCCACAACCTCCCCAACACCTTAATATCTAGTTATCTGGCTTGCAGTCACTGCCATGTATCCCCTTTTCTTATTTCTTTCTGCTTCAAACACAATTAGGAATGACAGCTGAATGAATTCTGCACCCCCTCCTACACTGCGCCCTGAGGCTGGAGCCTCTCCAGCCTATGCCTCGGCCCGGCCCTGGTGTCGTGGAACCATTGGAACAGTCCTGAAGAGGACTCAGTGGGATATTAAAATCCTCTCCCAAGATGAGTATTATGAGTATTCCTTTGGCAAAGTCCGCTAACTTATTCAGTACAGAAGCTATAAAGGAAGGTTGCCGTCTATTGGGAGCATATATGTTGGCCAAAGTAATCTCCTTATTGGACAGTATACCTTTAACAAACACATATCTACCTTCTGGATCTTGTTCAGTGTCCTCCAACACAAACGGCACATCCTTGTGAAAACATTTGGAAACACCCTTAGTTTTAGAGGTCGGGGAGGTGGCATGGAACGCCATAGGATATTTCTGATCAAATCTGTTTGGAATATGCTTAGATCTAAGGTGTGTCTCTTGCAGTAAAGCTATCTGGACCTTTTCCTTGCGTAAATAATCAAATACCATAGTGCGTTTTTCAGGTAGATTTAAGCCGTTTATGTTGAAGGAAACCAAGTTCCATTCTGAGCAGCCCCCCTCCCCTCCAGGAATTGTTGAGATCTTGGGCAACATGAGGTTTATGGCTCTGGGTCCCGTGCTAGGAAAGGTAGGTCTAGGTAGTTTAGGCTCAGGGATCAATGTTAGAAAAAGACAATAGTATAGGAGTATCCAGAAACAGGGCAGTAAGATAATCAAGTCCCACATAAGCACGACTTGGAGAGCCGCGCCTACTACTCCTGTGGGTTTTAATTTTCAGTGTGTAGTATTAGACACTGTGTGGGGGTTTGGAAGACACGCAATTATGCACGTCTAAGTAATTGGGAAGAAAATGTAGCATAAAGGGGCTGCTATATCCGCCAATATCATCTTTATCCTGATCTGGACATTTTTACATAAATTACGGCTGGGTTTCCTAGGTCCCGTGCCGCCCAGTTACTGGGCAAGCGAGGAATCCAGAGGACCCAGACCTGCTTGAAGTGACTTGTATGGTTCAACCAAAGCGCCCGAGCAGGAGCCAGACTCCATTGATATGCTTAAAAGGATGATACTAGGAGTTTGCCACCCGCAAAGGCACCAAGGGTGATCATCAGGGGTTGCTAGGTACCCTATGGATCACCTAGAAGAAAAACTGTAACATGTATGAAGTCATTGAACCTATTAATCGTATTTGTAGCTATGCCAAGAAATAAAAAACAGATAGCATAACATATAAAAACTGCTAAAGGGTATAGGAGGGGGTTGAAACCTGATAAGTGAAGGATGCTTAACAGTATAGCTTTTACTACCTCCGTCTTCTAAGTATACTATCTGCCTAAGTATATTAAACTTGTCATTTTTCAAAACATATCAAAGTTCACCAAGTTAGAAAAAGATCCATTAATCCATTAACATTACTAAGAATAAACAGAAAGCCAGTTAGCATGGAGAGAAGCCTCTCAAAGTAAAGGAAAAAAGGGAAAATGTGTCATTGCCACGAAGGCCAAACATGAGTGTGAAAAAAAAAACAGTTCAGATCTCCCCTTACCGACCAGACGGACAAATCAGCAACAGGCCTGAGAAAAATACGATAATGAAAAGAGTGTTGTTTCCGTTGCCTTCAAATTTCAAGATAAACTCTAACTGTGTAAAGACAAGGACAACAGAGTTAGTCAGACATTGTCTTCAGAGGAGCTGGATTCGCGTCTTACACGCTCTGGAGTGTCGTGTGCCACCGATCCTTGGCCTCCCAAACTCCTGGGGGATGCTTCTCTATTGATCACTGGAGGACTATCACTATCTTGCCAGGTGTTGCCCGTTCTTTGAAACGGGTTCGCTTTGTCCCAATTCGGTAAGTCAATCACTGGGATCCCAAGATCTTTAAAGAAATCCTTTGTACCTGCAGCATTGCATAAAGTGTGGATTTTGCCTCCATCTAGCACTGTGAGGGAGAAGGGAAATCTCCATCGATATGCCAGTCCTTTCTCCTTTAGGGCCTGAAGTAGGGGCTTCAGCATGCGTCTCTTAGCCAGTGTGATTGCTGAGAGATCCTGGTAAAGTTGAATAGGCACTTCGTTAAACATAATGCCGTCTTGTGTGCGGGCGGCACTCATAATTTTCTCTTTCAGCGGGAAGGAGACTAAACAACAGATGATATCCTGTGCTTTTTCATTATCGAGACCTCTCGGGCGCAGTGCTCTATGCGTGCGGACAAACTCTATCATAGAGTCTGATTGTCTGTTCAGCAGCTTGTTAAAGATAGATGTTAGGGCATCTTGGATGTCATTCGCGGCAACTGATTTCGGGACCCCCTTCACCCTGATATTACATCTGCGGCCCCGGTTATCTAGATCCTCCCATTGTCTGGCATGATCAAGCAGTGTGTTTTCATGCTCGCCTGATGTGGTGCGCAAGGATTTTAATTGTGCAGCTCGTTTAGTATCAGCCTCCTCTAGCGAGGTAATTCTGGGGCCTATTGCTGCAACTTCAGCCCTTACCTCCGTTATGGCGGAGAACAGCACGGACTCGATGTCGTCGGCGATAGAATACATGTCTGCCAGGGTAGGGGGTCTCTGCTGGCTGCCGGAGCTCTTTGTCTTCTCGGGTGAGGAGGAGGGAGTGGAGCGTCCATCTCAAGTCGGCGCCATCTTGGAGGCCTGGGTCTCATTCTTTTGAGTGCGAAGCAGCTCCAATACCGTCTTTCCCTGTTGGGTTTGAGAGGGTTTAGGGGTAGCAGTGGTGTTAGTCTGCTTGCGGGTACCCGACATTGCTATTACAGCCAACCAGATCGAGCTAGAAAGTAAGCTTTAGCGGACAGAGAGCGGGAGAGAAGATTCTAAGCAGCCATCTTCTTGCAGCGTCAAGCCACACCCCTCCATTCCAAACATTTTTTACAAATAAATAACTGCAAAGTGGGGTGTGCGTAATTATTCGGCCCCCTGAGTCAATACTTTGTAGAACCACCTTTTGCTGCAATTACAGCTGCCAGTCTTTTAGGGTATGTCTCTACCAGCTTTGCACATCTAGAGACTGAAATCCTTGCCCATTCTTCTTTGCAAAACAGCTCCAGCTCAGTCAGATTAGACGGACAGCGTTTGTGAACAGCAGTTTTCAGATCTTGCCACAGATTCTCGATTGGATTTAGATCTGGACTTTGACTGGGCCATTCTAACACATAGATACGTTTCGCTTTAAACCATTCCATTGTTGCCCTTGCTTTATGTTTAGGGTCATTGTCCTGCTGGAAGGTGAACCTCCGCCCCAGTCTCAAGTCTTTTGCAGTCTCCAAGAGGTTTTCTTACAAGTTTGCCCTGTATTTGGCTCCATCCATCTTCCCATCAACTCTGACCAGCTTCCCTGTCCCTGCTGAAGAGATGCACCCCCCGAGCATGATGCTGCCACCACATTTGACAGTGGGGATGGTGTGTTCAGAGTGATGTGCAGTGTTAGTTTTCTGGCACACATAGCATTTTGCATTTTGGCCAAAAAGTTCCATTTTGGTCTCATCTGACCAGAGCACCTTACACATGGTTGCTGTGTCCCCCACATGGCTTGTAGAAAACTGCAAACGGGACTTCTTATGCTTTCTGTTAGCAATGGCTTTCTTCTTGCCACTCTTCCATAAAGGCCAACTTTGTACAGTGCATGACTAATAGTTGTCCTATGGACAGTGTCTCCCACCTGAGCTGTAGATCTCTGCAGCTCGTCCAGAGTCACCATGGGCCTCTTGACTGCATTTCTTAACAGCTCTCTCCTTGTTCGGCCTGTGAGTTTAGGTGGATGGACTTGTCTTGGTAGGTGTACAGTTGTGCCATACTCCTTCCATTTCTGAATGATCGCTTGAACAGTGCTCCGTGGGATGTTCAAGGCTTTGGAAATCTTTTTGTAGCCTAAGCCTGCTTTAAATGTCTCAATAACTTGATCACTGACCTGTCTTGTGTGTTCTTTGGACTTCACTGTGTTGTTGCTCCCAATATTCTCTTAGACAACCTCTGAGGCCCCTTACAGAGCAGCTGTATTTGTACTGACATTAGATTACACACAGGTGCACTCTATTTAGTCATTAGCACTCATCAGGCAATGCCTATAGGCAACTGACTGCACTCAGATCAAAGAGGGCCGAATAATTATGCACACACCACTTTGCAGTTATTTATTTGTAAAAAATGTTTGGAATCATGTATGATTTTCGTTCCACTTCTCACATGTACACCACTTTTTATTGGTCTTTCATGTGGAATTCCAATACAATTGATTCATGTTTGTGTCAGTAATATGACAAAATGTGGAAAACTTCAAGGGGGCCGAATACTTTTGCAACCCACTGTATTTAAAGGGAAGGTTCAGGGACTGTTAAAAAAATAAAAATCCGCATCCACTTACCTGGGGCTTCCTCCAGCCCGTGGCAGACAGGAGGTGCCCTCGGCACCGCTCCGCAGGCTGCCGGTGGTCTCCGGTGGCCGACCCGACCTGGCCAGGCCGGCAGCCAGGTCGGGCTCCTTCTGCGTTTCAAAATGCGCCTCACGGCGGCGCGCTGATGTCATCGGACGTCCTCCGGGCTTTACTGCGCAGGCTCAGTAGTTCTGAGCCTGCGCAGTAAAGCCCGGAGGACGTCCGATGATGTCAGCGCGCCGCTGTGAGGCGCATTTTGGAACGCTGAAGGAGCCCGACCTGGCCGCCGGCCTGGCCAGGTCGGGTCGGCCACCGGCAGCCTGCGGAGCGGCGCCGAGGGCACCTCCTGCCTGCCACGGGCTGGAGGAAGCCCCAGGTAAGTGGATGCGGATTTTTTTTTTTTTAACAGTCCCTGAACCTTCCCTTTAAGTATTTATAATATGCAGACATATTCCACAGTGCTGTACAGAGTATATTGTCTTGTCACTAACTGTCCCTCAGAGGGGCTCACAATCTAGTCCCTACCATAGTCATATGTCTATGTATGGTGTAGTGTATGTATCATAGTCTAGGGCCAATTTAGGGGGAAGCCAATTAACTTATCTGTGTTTTTGGGATGTGGGAGGAAACCCATGCAGATGGTGAGAACATACAAACTCCTTGCAGATGTTGACCTGGCTGGGATTTGAACCGGGGACCCTGCAAGGCAAGAGCACTAACGCCATCATGCTGCCCCCTAAGCCACTGTGCTGCTGTATTAGAGATACACAGGTAAGCAGACATGGCAAAATCCTGAACAACTGTAGATGCTCAAAACAACCTTTCTCAGGCTAAAACAATACAAAAGAAGGAGGGCAACAAGGAGCTGGCAGCTGCTGCAGAGGAGAGCCATGTAGCCAATGTAGTGCCACACTACTGCACTCAGCCCTGTAGCTGCTGAAAATGATGCCTACCCTTTGAACATACAGCGGCTCTCTGCTCCTTCCCCTGCAGCAGCACACAATGAAGTCAGTAATAGCCGTTTGCTGCTCTGCCTCTTCCTAATTTGGTTGCCTGATGTCTAATATAGCTGGCTGTTAACAGCTCTGCCCTTCCTGCAGCGAGGGATAGTAGAATATCAGTATATTTACAGATATCCAACTATTAGGATTTCTCCATGACCATTTTACCAGGTGCTACTTTTAAATGTGCTCACCGTAGTGACATATAGTAAAACACAGTTAATTATTCAGGATACCCACTTAAAGAGACTCTGTAACAAATTTTTCAGCCTTAGTTCTTCTATCCTATAAGTTCCTATGCCTGTTCTAATCTGCTCTGGCTTACTGCAGTCTTTCCTAACTGCACTGTCTCTGTAATAAATCAATGTATCTTTCCTCTGTCCTGTTTGTCGGGCTAAAGCTTGATTGTGTGGAATGTGCAGGGCTGCTTGTGATTGGTAGAAGCGATACACACCCTCTGCAGGCCCCCTGCATACTCTGAATGACTCATACACTATGCTTAGCTGAGCCTATTAGAAGCTGGTTAGTTTGTTTGTAAACACTGCCTACAACTGTTAATTACAAGCCAGGATTGCAGCAGAGAGTGGCAGAAACAGCACAGAGGGGCACAGGAGAAAATAATGAATAGAATGGTATGCTTTTTATTGTAAGAATATTAGAGTACAGATTCTCTTTAAGTTATTATCCTGGTTTCAGCATCAGAAACACTTCCAATATCTATATATATTGGTATGTAACCCTGCCCTCCCAATGATGCCACAACCTAGGTTCTTCAGCTATGTGGAATTCTCCTCTAAGAGGTGAGGAAAGATTTTATAATGGGCACACTGACTAAGTAATATATAAAGTAATATCTTAAAAAATAAGCAATTTTATTTTTATTTTTTCAGTACAATTCCTCTTTAACCACTTAATCCTATATCTGGACGACTATATACGTCCAGATAGGAGCCACTCTTGTCTATCTGGATGCGTATATGTGTCCAGTGTTTCTGCAGTGGGTGCGCAATCGTTACCAGTGGCCTTTACACAGCAGTGATTGTGGAAGGGGAAATTATGTTCCCCGTTCCAATCCCTATGCCTGGTTCGAATGGACATGACCACGATCAGGGGCCATGTACATTCAAAGCAGAGAAACACAGGAAAAAAAAACCCCAAAAAACAAACATTTCCTGCAAACTCTGGAGAGTGATATATGCACCATCTAGTGGTGAAATAGTAAAAATACACTGAGGGCAAATTTTATTTAAAAATTAATGAAATTAATCCCTTCACTTCTCTTTAAAAAAAAAAACAAGATAACAACAACAAAAAAAACACCATACCCGTGTTTCCCCGAAAATAGAAAAAAAACCTCTCATATTACAATTTTTGCTCCAAAACATATGCTAGGGCTTATTTTCAGGGGATGTCCTATTTTGAGGAAACACGATAAGCATACTTGTTATATTTATGATGTCTGACAAGAAAACTATGGTAGAATATGTAGCACATGGCAAGTCCAGCACGAACTGGAGAGACAGAGCCCTCCCCTGTCAGTGAGGATTCATGGCAGCCGAGGAGGGGTATCCAGCTTTGCAACTATACAGAGGAAGATGTGGGGCGGCATAGCTGTATGGCAGCGACAGTGCAGCTGAGGCTTGGTCTGATACAGACAGCGCATTGTACAGCGCATCGGAGCAGTGCTGCAATCTCCAACCGAGCGGGCAATTCAACCTCCATTACGCTGGGCTGCCCTCCACTCTCAGAGACCCTGTGTTACAGTGTGGTGATTAGGTTCAGTCCGCTCCGTTACCAGCAGAAGCTTCACACAGTCTCCTTCACTGCAGCCATTTCTCACTAGCTCCCAACGCCCCGGAACAAATAACAGATTGCAGCAGCCAGCCATTACGTCAATCACCAGGGCAACTTGCAGAAAGGAGGGGAGAGAGTGACAGTACTGATGAGAGGGAAGGTGCTGAGGCTGGCAGTGACAAGGATGTGTCTACTCACAGCTTCCTGGGTTCATCTTTGCACTGCACTGCTGTGTTCTGACCTCTTCCTCCTCTCTGCTGCTGTGTCTTATTTTTAGGGGAGGGCTTATATTTTGAGCATGTTCAAAATATAAGCTAAGGCTTATTTTAGGGAGAGGTCTTATTTTAGGGGAAACATGGTAAATAGTTGCCTCAGGGACTCTGCTTTTTTTAATATGCATGTCATGTAGGCATATTACATATTCGGGTCCGAATAAAAAAAAAAAAAAAAACACAAGGCAGAAAAAAAGACAATTATTTCCAAAAAATATAATGTCGCCATACATTGTACTAGGAACATCATTTAAATGTTGTGATAGGCGGGACTAGCAGGCAAATAAAATGGGTGGGTTTTATTTATAGTAGTATTGCTTATTTTAAAACTATAAAGGATGAAATTGGAGAATTTTTTTTCTTGTATTTTCTTTTAAATGGAAAGAAAATAAAGGAATTACTGAAAAAAAATTTCTCTCTCCCCCCCCCCCACCCCAAATCATAATTTGTGGCCAAAAAACAAACAAAAACAAGACATAGATCATTTTTGTAAGATCAGTGGTGATAAAGTAATTGGTGATGAATGGGAGGACAACTGACAGGGGAAATTCCCTTAATTATGAACATATGCAAAGGTCACTGCATGTGCTGTCACTTTAAATCTATCAGGAGGCTCTAGACTGGAACACAATTTTCAGAATGGCCAAATTTCCATGATAAACATGCAATTCCGATTTGTTTCCATTATGGAAATTATTGTAAGTATGAAAAACGATCCTAATTACAAATTTCTACATAAATGTAATTTCACAAAAATATGAATTTTCGATCAAGGCAATAATCGTAATTTTGGGAATTAAGCAAAATTTCACGTAATTGTAATTAGGTAATTACGCTCATCCCTAGAGAGGTGGCACAGGAGAGAGTGGCATCCAGCAAAGCAGAAAAGTAGGAAAACAACATGCTCATTTGTTGCCAGTCATTCAGAAATCCAGTTATGTAGCTACATATGCTGGATCCTCACCTGATGTCCTGGGGAGGACTTATGGAGGATTCTGGGACTCCCCTTCTATAATAATAGGTCACCCAGAAATCCAACTCCTTCTCAGGTAAACATACACAGGCAGTTACTGATATTTATGTAGGGATTAAACATTAAGCTTTTATTTTAAAGGAACTCCGAGCTCTAACTAAAATCAAAATCTGAACGTACCTGGGGCTTTCTCCAGCCCACCATAGGCCGGGAGGTCCCTCGACGTCAGGAAGAAGGAGCCCGACACTCGGGCCCAGTGTCGCCAGTAGCTGCCGGGGTGCCATTTCTGACCAGGCCCTGGGATAAGAGCCAGATGGACGCCGAGGGACCTGCCGACCTACGGTGGGCTGGAGAAAGCCCCAGGTAAGTTCAGATTTGGATTTTAGTTAGAGCTCGGAGTCTTATATACTTTTATATAATTTTTTTTTATATATATACTTTATATCTTCCCTGCTGTAAGCTTTTTTCTATCTCTGTATGATTGTATCCTATTTCGTCACCTTTTTCTGTATAGATCTATCGTCCTTCCTGTAAAAAAGCAACTTTTCTTTGGGGTTTACTATTAGTCCTTTAATTTGACCAATGAGAATTCTCCTCAGGAAGCTTTTTCATTGGTCCAAATTAATTAACCAATAGGGAGACTCACCAGGGAATTCAAAAAACAAAAACGAAAAAAAAATACTCTTAGCCCGGGTTATTTGTTAATATTGTGGCAATGCTGAACATGTGGCCACCTGTAACAAACTTATCTGGTGTTGACTCTGGAGGCTGCTCTGACAATGTTGAGCAGCTGCAAGAAGCTTCCTCTTCCTCTTTGTTCAGACGCATCCCCGACTCCCCTGTAGATGTGAGTCAGCGTGTTTCTGGCAGTCTCCCTAGGAGGACGCGCGCAGCTCAGAGCTGCCTTTATAGGTTAAGGAGGCGTGTCTGATGTGTGTCAGCTGATTCCTGCGGTCAGCTGACACTTGCTGCAGGGATGTTGCATTCAGTTACTTGCTGTCCGTTATAGCTATCAGTTCGCTGAGCGCTGGACCTTGCATTGCTATTGTGCCTAGTCATCTAGTTTTCAGAAATATATATATATATATACTGCCAAATATATATGTACTCTAGTTAGATCAGTTTTGTATATTGTATATTCTCCTGATTGTTTTCCTGTGTATGACCCGGCATGCCCCTCCATTTGTTTAGTCTCATGCTTCCTGTACTGCAGGCATCTGATACTCTGTTTTGACCTTGGCCTGTTTACGACTGACTACCTCTGTTTCTGATATGTGTATGACCTTTAGCTATCCCAGACTTCTCAATTTCTATATATCTGCTAGTATCTAGTGCCCAGGCATTACACCACCGTTCCTCACTCGTTCTTAATTGATGGACTGAGATGAAAATCTGAGACTAGTCTTTTTTCATTACTCTGAACAACACTAACAATTTCTGTCTGTTTGTCTGTTCCTACTCCAGAGACAACATGCCCCTGTGGGAAGAATGCTAAACACAAAGAAGCAATTACAGCACTTTGCCATTTAAATTGGTCTGTAGACAGCCTTGTCAGCCATTAAAAAGTGCAAATATTTGCAACCTGTATCTGCAGTACCAAATCTAGTATGAGCGGAGAAAGACAGCCACAGACAGGAGAGAGAGCTCAGTCGCACATAATTGAAGATTATGTGACCAGCAGGTGGCCCTGTGTACAGGTATCCCTCTCCTAGCCCCCCTCCTGATCACTGCCTTGCACACTAGGAGCTGCAAAAGCACAATTTTAAAATCACAAAACATTGGGGCACAGGAGAGGTAGGAGCTCCAGGCTCTGCCACTACCCGGGACCCCCACTCCACATGCAATCCCAAAGGGCAGCACAGGTTTACTCCCCCACCAAGGAAATCCCCCTCAACTGCCACAGAATCAGAATGCCAAACACAAAGAAGTTATTACTAACTCCCACACAGCACTTTGCCATTTAAATTGGTCAGCAGACAGCCTGGTCAGCTGTGGGAAGAAGTGAGAAAAAAAAACCTCCCCAAGAGTCGTGGTTAACAATTGTTCTTAAACTTATTTTATAAAGCGCTAACATATTACGCAGCAAAGTACTTTACACATAGCTGTCCTTTAATCTTGTAAGGTCTCCCCTATTTAAAGTCAAGCAAAATTAAAAAAAAAAAGTCACATACAGCGGAACCTTGGTTTGTGAACATAATTAATTCCAGAAACATGCTTGCAATCCAAAGCACTCTTATATCAAAGCACATCTCCCTGTAAGGATTAATGGAAACGGAGGTGATCCATTCCACAATCCAAAAACAGTTATAGAAAAATAGTCTAAAATAAAAATGCAAACAAGACTTTCACTTTAACAGAATCATTCCCACTTGTTGGCTTACACTAACCTTTTTTGTGGCTTGCTTTAACAAGGAACTTATACGATGACAGTTACTTTTGAGGTTTTCATGGAAATGCGACTTTGCACAGTTCCTACACTCAGATTAAGTTCAATTAAGTACAATCCTTCTGCACTTAAGGGAGAAGAACTATCAGCTCAGTTGTGATGACGTGAAGCATGAATATTGTTTAACAAACTTTTATCAAACAACGGTGTGCGATTTTGCCAAAAATTATTTGCTGCGCAAAATCGTTTGCATAAAAATCATTTAGTGGGTATGGGCCTTTAGGAATAAATCACCAATAACAGTGCGAAGAATTTTGATATTATATACACACCTGCAGTTATTTCAGTGTAATACCTTAAAAAAAACTCACTTTTATTACTATATAACATGATAACTTTATGCAAGAATGTTTTTGCAGTCCTGCTGCATAACTTAAATATACACAATATGTAGATCATTTTTTTTTTTTTGCATGAAAAAAACAATGCAAACAACAAGAACACAAAACATGCATAATTTAAGCATGAAAAAAATAATGCAAACAAAAACTGCAGAAGAAACTATATACAATACAGCAGATATGTTTTGCAAGAAAAAAATAATCTAAATAAAAGATGAAAAAAATTACAGTAAAGTACATGTCCCTGGTGTGATACATGTTAAAGCATGGGACTGCACACAGTCCGGCATTGCAGACAAACATCCCTGTAGGTGCTGTCTTTTTTTGTTATTGGTGGGACATAGTCCACAAAGTGGAGGCCAGTGAGGCAGTCTGGGGTGTTCACCCCAACAGCATGGCAGCCAGGTCTCCTCACAGCCACTGGTGGCATTTGAGGTTTCAGGACAACAGACCCCACAACCCTTCAGATAAAGTCTGTGTGATGCCCAGGCTGGTTGCTGTATTTTTGCAACAGAATGTCAGCATTCCAAAGGCACTGCTCCAAAAGATGGCAGAAGATTTTTTAGAATACCTCTTTTACGACTTCCTCATAGCCAGGTAAAATGTTATCTCCTTGTTGGCTTTGTCAACTCCTCTCACAGTGTTGTTATAGTCCATAACTTCATGTGGCTTTGGGATGTCTGTCATCTCTTGTGCGTACCATAACAGTTGAGGTATTATGGGCCATGCTCATGAGGCAAACATATTTTTTGTCCTGCCACGCAGGGCCATCATTTTGCCCTTTTGTCAGGCCACAATCTCTCCAGGCAAAAGATGTTACACCCGTTAGGCCTAACAGTCCCATAGCAATTAGTGTTGTTCTGCACAAGAACCTCACACAATTCTGGGGACATATAAAAAGTGTAAGTTGTTACACAATAAACCTGGTTCAGCAATGGCTTAATTGTGAAAACTGAGGATGTTGCCATGCCGTAGTTGCTGAAGGTCTCGCCGAAACTGGTACTCTTGCCTGTGTACATTAAAGAGTTCCAGTTATAGCTGGAAAATGACTGGCACAGTCTAAATGGTTTTAGTCCAAATTCTGCACTGTTGAAGTTATATACTGTATCTAGCTTAGCCTTCTCTTACACACCATCAGATTCTCCTCCACGCTGATGTCCCTTTCTAGCACATAGGTCTCTTTGAAATTAATTTGGATGAGTCGGTAAACATTCCAAAATTTTTGAAGTTTTAGGGCAGGAGAAGCGCTTTTGTCATACTACTCATTATTTGCAAAGTGCAAAAATGTTATTAGAAAAAAAAATAGTATTCAGGCATGACCGTGGCAAAGAATGGAGTGGCAAGTAAGCGGTTGGTCATCTAGTACCATTTCTGTACTGGTTTACCCACCACTCCTCTAAGGATGACCAACCCTAGAAACCACAATTCTACACAATTCATCTGAGGTTACCGGTTACCACTTCCTGTACTGCGACATCCTCAGTCTCAACTCAACTCTTGCTCCGCATATCGGTTGGTCTCAACCTCAATTTTGTCAAAGACATTGTCCGTCAGTTATTTAGGTTGAAAAAAAGACATACGTCCATTGAGGTCAACCAAAAAAATTAAGTAACAATACACTACACCCTCCCATATCACTGTTGATTCAGAGGAAGGCTAAAAACTCTTACAAGGCATGGTCCAATTAGCCCCAAAAGGTAAAACAATTCCTTCCCGACTCCAGGTGGCAATCAGATAAAATCCCTGGATAAACACCAATGGGAATTACCTAGTAATTATAGCCATAGATGTCTTTCAACACAAGAAAAGCACCTAAGCTCCCTTAAACACAGATATAGAATTTGCCACAACTACTTCTTGTGGTATACATTTCTATACAATTCCTCTGAGGTTACCGACTCCCACTTCCTGTTCTGCGACAGCCTCCGTTGAGGTTGGTCTCAACATTAATTTTGTCAAAGACGTTGTCCGTCAAAATACGCCAAATACGTCATGGGGTTGTCACGGTCAACATCCACTTTCAGTCTTGTTGCTAGTAACATAGTAAGCATCTAAGCTCCCCTTAAACACACCTATAGAATTTACCATAACTACTTCCTTCCCACAAAGAGGGAGGCCCTGAAAAATAAGGTTACAATCTAACAATAAGGCTTCTCTTGCAGTCAAGCCAAAACTAAAATAAAATACTTATCTGGAGCTTATCTTTAAAGGGGAACTGAAGAGTGAAGTATATGGAGGCTGTCATGTTTATTTCCTTTTAAGCAATACCAGTTGCCTGGCAGCCCTGCTGATCCTCTGCCTCTAATACTATTAACCATAGCCCCTGAACAAGCATTCAGCAGATCAGGTGTTTCAGACTTTAAAGTCAGATCTGATAAGACTAGCTGCATGCTTGTTTCTGGCATTTATTCAGATACTACTGCAGAGAAATAGACCAGCAGGGCTGCCAGGCAACTGGTACTGATTAAAAGGAAATAAACATGACAGCCTCCATGTAGCTCTCTCTTCAGTTCCCCTTTAAGCATTGGGCCGCTGTAGATCATTTTGGATCAAAATGCAAAGCCTGGAGTGTGAGCATAAAGGAATGCAAGATCCTAGTAGCGTCATCATTCTGTGTTTTATCCAAAATATACTGATAATACAAAGCTCACGTTAAAGACTAACATCCTGTTGATGCATAGCTAATAGTACCCTGCAAGGCATGAGCAAGTAAAATTACTATAATTTTACACAGCTAATTTTTAACCTTATTATTCACTGGCTTATTATGGTCATATTTTCCTCACAACAGTGTTCCTTAAAGATAAAACCGTGATAAGAAGAAAACATTTGATATGAACATTGTTATTAAGCTTGGAAGAAATGACAAGCTTATATTTCACTTCAATCTTCATCCTCAGAACTCTTGGCTATATATAACACTGAGTTTCTAAAAAGAACAGACTTTGTTTAAGAAAATATGTAACCTTCTTATATTTTATCAAATATGTGTTAAGGAGATAAACATGCGAGATTCTCATTGTCCGAGATGACAATCTCAGGTAAAAATCTACCATAAACTACGTGTCCCCAAATGTTATTGGCCTCCCTTTTAATGATCTGCTACATTTTATCCCATTTATATGACTGATTTTATAGTACTAAATTGGTATTTCCGCACTGTAGTTCCTGCAGCAGTGTGCTTTGCTCTTGTCCTCCCAATATACAATCCAAAAAACAGAAAACAAAAAACAAGAAGCTTGACAAAGTTTGGCAGCATTAACTACTTGACCACTGAGGGGGTTTTCCCCTTTAGGACCAGCGCAATTTTCACCTGTCAGCGCTCCACCCATTCTTTCGTTAATAACTTAAATCACAACTAATCACAATGACATGATCTATATCTTGTTGTTTTTTTTTCGCCACCAATTAGGCTTTCTTTGGGAGGTACATTATGCTAAGAATTATTTTATTCTAAACACATTTTAATTGGAATAATAAGAAAAAAAATATTTTCTGTTTTCGGCCATTACAGTTAAAATGAAATGTTCTACTATGGATAAAACCCACACATTTTATTTGCCCAATTTTTCCAGTTATTGCAACATTTAAAATTTTTCCCTAGTACAATGTATGGCGCCAATATTTTATTTGGAAATAAAAGTGCATTTTTTAAGTTTTGTGTCCATCACTATTTATAAGCCCGCAAATTAAAAAAGAACCATAATATACCCCCTTGAAATAATGATTAAAAAAGTTTAGTCCCTAAGGCAACTTTTTATGTATTTTTGAATGTAAATTTGTAATATATATATATATATATATATATATATATATATATATATATATATATATATATATATATATATTTTTTTTTTTTTTTTTTTTTTTGGGTACTATGGGGGGGAGGGGAGGGAAATAGTTAATTGTAGATGCAAGTGTAGGTATTTTTATTAAATAAAATGTTTTTTGATGTTTTACTATTTGACACAAGATGTCCTCAGTCATTATTTCCGATTCATGTACGCAAGGATGTGAATCAGAAGTAATGCGTGCACACAACAGAAAGATACAATGAATGCAGGCTTCTCATAGACGCCGGCATTCATTCATTCGGGGTCTTCGATTAATGAATGGGAACGGCATTCCATTCATTCATGTCCCCGCTAGCCGGCGGTAATGATAGCCTTTTGCATCCTTGGGACTTCAAATGAAACTTCCCAGGACGTGATTATACTGCCCCTGGTGCAGTAAGTAGTTAATGTAGAATCTGGCAGAAAAGTGATGTAATAAGGTAGGGATCAGTATAGCAGATGAGTCACTGAATCCATATAGTGAAGTAGAAGAGCACATGGGGAAGAGGTCCCTTCCAAATAGGCTTACAAATCTAAGGGGTGGGGGAAATGGACACTTAAGAGGGAGGCGTATGTCAGAGGGAGGGAGAATATACAGTGGTTTGCAAAAGTATTCGGCCCCCTTGAAGTTTTCCACATTTTGTCATATTACTGACACAAACATGAACC
Source organism: Hyperolius riggenbachi (assembly GCF_040937935.1). Taxonomy (NCBI): domain Eukaryota; kingdom Metazoa; phylum Chordata; class Amphibia; order Anura; family Hyperoliidae; genus Hyperolius; species Hyperolius riggenbachi. Next base: position 97,724,144 of record NC_090655.1, on the reverse strand, counting down.
AATTTTATTGGAATTCCATGTGAAAAACAAATACAAAGTGTTGAACACGTGAGAAGTGGAACGAAAATCATACACGATTCCAAACTTTTTTTTTACAAATAAATAACTGCAAAGTGGGGTGTGCGTAATTATTCAGCCCCCTTTGGTCTGAGTGCAGTCAATTGCCCATAGACATTGCCTGATGAGTGCTAATGACTAAATAGAGTGCTCCTGTGTGTAATCTAATGTCAGTACAAATACAGCTGCTCTGTGACAGCCTAAGAGGTTGTCTAAAAGAATATTGGGAGCAACAACACCATGAAGTCCAAAGAACACACCAGACAGGTCAAAGATAAAGTTATTGAGAAATTTAAAGCAGGCTTAGGTTAAAAAAATATTTCCAAAGCCTTTAACATCCCAAGGAGCACTGTTAAGCGATCATTCAGACAAGGCCATCCACCTAAACTCACAGGCCGAACAAGGAGAGCTGTTAAGAAATGCAGTCAAGAGGCCCATGGTGACTCTGGACGAGCTGCAGAGATCTACAGCTCAAGTGGGGGAATCTGGCCATAGGACAACTATTAGTCTTGCACTGCACAAAGTTGGCCTTTATGGAAGAGTGACAAAAAGAAAGCTATTAACAGAAAAACATAAGAAGTCCCATTTGCGGTTTGCCACAAGCCATGTGGGGGACACAGCAAACATGTGGAAGAAGGTGCTCTGGTCAGATGAGACCAAAATAGAACTTTTTGGCCAAAATGCAAAACTCTATGTGTGGCAGAAAACTAACACTGCACATCACTCTGAATACACCATCCCCACTGTCAAATTTCGCAGTGGCAGCATCATGCTCTGGGGTGCTTCTCTTCAGCAGGGACAGGAAAGCTGGTCAGAGTTGATGGGAAGATGGATGGAGCAAAGTACAGGGCAATCTTGGAAGAAAACCTCCTGGAGTCTGCAAAAGACTTGAGACTGGGGCGGAGGTTCACCTTCCAGCAGGACAACGACCCTAAACATAAAGCCAGGGCAACAATGGAATGGTTTAACCACTTCCCGATCGCCTAACGCACAGAGGCGGTCGGGAAGTGGACCTCACAAGGACCAGCTCATGCCCAAAGGCGGCGGTCCTTGTAGGGGCATGGGCGGAGCGATCGCGTCATCCGTGACGCGATCCTCCGCCTCCGCCTGGCGCCGCTCACCCACCGCAACATCCCGCCGGCCATACGGAAGCGCCAGCGGGATGTTAAGTCCACGATCGCCGCATACAAAGTGTATAATACACTTTGTAATGTTTACAAAGTGTATTATACAGGCTGCCTCCTGCCCTGGTGGTCCCAGTGTCCGAGGGACCACCAGGGCAGGCTGCAGCCAGCCTAGTCTGCACCCAAGCACACTGATTCCCCCCCCCCCGCCCCAGATCGCCCACAGCACCCATCAGGACCCCCCCTGCCCACCCCCCAGACCCCTGTTTGCACCCAATCACCCCCCTAATCACCCATCAATCACTACCTGTCACTATCTGTCAACGCTATTTTTTTTATCCCCCCTGCCCCCTCCTGATCACCCCCCCCCCACCCCTCAGATTCTCCCCAGACCCCCCCCCCCCTGTGTACTGTATGCATCTATCCCCCTGATCACCTGTCAATCCCCCGTCAATCACCCGTCAATCACCCATCAATCACCCATCAATCACCCCTGTTACTGCCACCCATCAATCAGCCCCTAACCTGCCCCTTGCGGGCAATCTGATCACCCACCCACACCAATAAATCGCCCGCAGATCCAACATCAGATCACCACCCAAGCGCAGTGTTTACATCTATTCTCTACCCTAAACACCCACTAATTACCCATCAATCACCCATCAATCACCGCCTATCACCACCTGTCACTGTTACCCATCAGATTAGACCCTAATCTGCCCCTTGCGGGCACCCAATCACCCGCCCACACGCTCAGATTGCACTCAGACCCCCCCTTATCAATTCGCCAGCGCATTACTTACATCTGTTCTTCCCTGTAATAACCCACTGATCACCTGTCAATCACCTGTCAATCACCCATCAATCACCCCCTGTCACTGCCACCCATCAATCACCCCCTGTCACTGCCACCCATCAATCAGCCCATAACCTGCCCCTTGCGGGCAATCTGATCACCCACCCACACCAATAGATCGCCCGCAGATCCGATGTCCGATCACCTCCCAAGTGCAGTGTTTACATCTATTCTCTACCCTAAACACCCACTAATTACCCATCAATCACCCCCTATCACCACCTGTCACTGTTACCCATCAGATCAGACCCTAATCTGCCTCTTGCGGGCACCCAATCACCCGCCTACATGCTCAGATTGCCCTTAGACCCCCCTTATCAATTCGCCAGTGCAATATTTACATCTGTTCTCCCCTGTAATAACCCACTAATTACCTGTCAGTCACCTGTCAATCACCTACCAATCACCCATCAATCACCCCCTGTCACTGCCACCCATCACTCACCCCCTGTCACTGCCACCCATCAATCAGCCCCTAACCTGCCCCTTGTGGGCAATCTGATCACCCACCCACACCAATAGATCGCCCGCAGATCCGACGTCCGATCACCTCCCAAGTGCAGTGTTTACATCTGTTCTCCACCCTAAACACCCACTAATTACCTATCAATCACCCCCTGTCACTGCTACCTATCAGATTAGACCCCTATCTGCCCCTAGGGCACTCAATCACCCACCCACACCCTCAGAACGCCCTCAGACCCCAGTCCTGATCACCTCGCCAGTGCATTGCTTGCATCTATTCCCCCCTCTAATCACACTTTGAGACACCCATCAATCACCTCCTGTCACCCCCTAGCACACCTACCCATCAGATCAGGCCCTAATTTGCCCCGTGTGGGCTTCTGATCACTCGGCCAAACCCTCAGATCCCCCTCAGACACCCTTCCGATCACCTCCCCAGTGCATTGATTGCATCTATTTTCCGCTCTAACCACCCCTTGAGACACCCATCAATCACCTCCTGTCACCCCCCTAGCACTCCTATCCATCAGATCATGCCCAATACAACCTGTCATCTAAAAGGCCACCCTGCTTATGACCAGTTCCACAAAATTCGCCCCCTCATAGACCACCTGTCATCAAAATTTGCAGATGCTTATACCCCTAAACAGTCATTTTAAGACATTTGGTTTCCAGACTACTCACGGTTTTGGGCCCGTAAAATGCCAGGGCGGTATAGGAACCCCACAAGTGACCCCATTTTAGAAAAAGACACCCCAAGGTATTCTGTTAGGTGTATGACGAGTTCATAGAAGATTTTATCTTTTGTCAAAAGTTAGCGGAAATTGATTTTTATTGTTTTTTTTTTCACAAAGTGTCATTTTTCACTAACTTGTGATAAAAAATAAAATCTTCTATGAACTCGCCATACACCAAACGGAATACCTTGGGGTGTCTTCTTTCTAAAATGGGGTCAGTTGTGGGGTTCCTATACTGCCCTGGCATTTTAGGGGCCCTAAACCGCGAGGAGTAGTCTAGAAAACAAATGCCTCAAAATGACCTGTGAATAGGACGTTGGGCCCCTTAGCGCACCTAGGCTGCAAAAAAGTGTCACACATGTGGTACCGCCGTACTCAGGAGAAGTAGTATAATGGGTTTTGGGGTGTATTTTTACACATACCCATGCTGGGTGGGAGAAATCTCTCTGTAAATGGACAATTGTGTGTAAAAAAAAATCAAACAATTGTCATTTACAGAGATATTTCTCCCACCCAGCATGGGTATGTGTAAAAATACACCCCAAAACACATTATACTACTTCTCCTGAGTACGGCGGTACCACATGTGTGGCACTTTTTTACACCCCAAGTATGCTAAGGGGCCCAAAGTCCAATGAGTACCTTTAGGATTTCACAGGTCATTTTGCGACATTTGGTTTCAAGACTACTCCTCACGGTTTAGGGCCCCTAAAATGCCAGGGCAGTATAGGAACCCCACAAATGACCCCATTCTAGAGAGAAGACACCCAAAGGTATTCCGTTAGGAGTATGGCGAGTTCATAGAAGATTTTATTTTTTGTCACAAGTTAGCGGAAAATGACACTTTGTAAAAAAAAACAATTAAAATCAATTTCTGCTAACTTGTGACAAAAAATAAAAACTTCTATGAACTCACCATACTCCTAACGGAATACCTTGGGGTGTATTCTTTCTCAAATGGGGTCATTTGTGGGGTTCCTATACTGCCCTGGCATTTTAGGGGCCCTAAACCGTGAGGAGTAGTCTTGAAACAAAAATGACCTGTGAAATCCTAAAGGTACTCATTGGACTTTGGGCCCCTTAGCGCAGTTAGGGTGCAAAAAAGTGCCACACATGTGGTATTGCCGTACTCGGGAGAAGTAGTATAATGTGTTTTGGGGTGTATTTTTACACATACCCATGCTGGGTGGGAGAAATACCTCTGTAAATGACAATCTTTTGATTTCTTTACACACAATTGTCCATTTACAGAGTGATTTCTCCCACCCAGCATGGGTATGTGTAAAAATACACCCCAAAACACATTGTACTACTTCTCCCGAGTACGGCGATTCCACATGTGTGGCACTTTTTTGCACCCTAACTGCGCTAAGGGGCCCAAAGTCCAATGAGTACTTTTAGGATTTCACAGGTCATTTTGAGAAATTTTGTTTCAAGACTACTCCTCACGGTTTAGGGCCCCTAAAATGCCAGGACAGTATAGGAACCCCACAAATGAATCCATTTTAGAAAGAAGACACCCCAAGGTATTCTGTTAGTAGTACGGTGAGTTCATAGAAGATTTTATTTTTTGTCACAAGTTAGCGGAAATTGATTTTTATTGTTTTTTTTCAGAAAGTGTCATTTTCTGCTAACTTGTGACAAAAAATAAAATCTTCTATGAACTCACCGTACTACTAACGGAATACCTTGGGGTGTCTTCTTTCTAAAATGGGGTCATTTGTGGGGTTCCTATACTGTCCTGGCATTTTAGGGGCCCTAAACCGTGAGGAGTAGTCTTGAAAACAAATGTCTGAAAATGACCTGTGAAATCCTAAAAGTACTCATTGGACTTTGTGCCCCTTAGCGCAGTTAGGGTGCAAAAAAGTGCCAGACATGTGGTATCGCCGTACTCAGGAGAAGTAGTATAATGTGTTTTGGGGTGTATTTTTACACATACCCATGCTGAGTGGGAGAAAGATCTCTGTAAATGGACAATTGTGTGTAAAAAAAATTAAAAAATTGTCATTTACAGAGATATTTCTCCCACCCAGCATCGGTATGTGTAAAAATACACCCCAAAACACATTATACTACTTCTACTGAGTACGGCAATACCACGTGTGGCACTTTTTTGCACCCTAACTGCGCTAAGTAGGCCAAAGTCCAATGAGCACCTTTAGGCTTTACAGGGGTGCTTACAAATTAGCACCCCCCAAAATGTGAGGACAGTAAACACACCCCACAAATGACCCCATTTTGGAAAGTAGACACTTCAAGGTATTCAGAGAGGGGCATGGTGAGTCCATGGCAGATTTCATTTTTTTTTTTTGGTGCAAGTTAGAAGAAATGGAAACTTTTTTTTTTTTTTTGTCACAAAGTGTCATTTTCCGCTTACTTGTGACAAAAAATAATATCTTCTATGAACTCACTATGCCTCTCAGTGAATACTTTGGGATGTCTTCTTTCCAAAATGGGGTCATTTGGGGGGTATTTATACTATCCTGGAATTCTAGCCCCTCATGAAACATGACAAGCGGTCAGAAAAGTAATAGATGCTTGAAAATGGGAAAATTCACTTTTTGCACAATAGTTTGTAAACGCTATAACTTTTACCCAAACCAATAAATATAGGCTGAATGGGGTTTTTTTTTAATCAAAAACATGTTTGTCCACATTTTTCCCCTACTCTATGTAACTCACTTCCACAATCAGTACGAGAGGCTCCTTCTCTGGACAGCTTTAAAAAAAGGCTACAAACTCACCTCTTTTCCCTAGCCTTTGAGACTGCATAACGCAGGGTCACAGCGCTTTGAGAGAAAAGCGCTATATAAATATTATTGTTATTGTTAAAATTGATTCATGTTTGTGGCAGTAATATAACAAAAATGTGGAAAACTTCAAGTATTTTAGAACAGATTTTGAAAATTAGAATACAAGCCTTTGACATACAAAATACAACTCAGAAATTGAAGTTTTAATTAACCATGTAGTTGGTTTAAAAATAAACTGGGGCCCAATGCATTTTCCCCTAAAGTGAGCTCCAGGGAATTTTTAAATAATAAGATGTCAGCAATAATCAAAATGAGTGGTATGCACTTGATACACATGCTCAGACCTCTACACTCATAATAATTACCACTTCCACTATAATACTTGAAAATGCCACAGAGATGCGACTTACAAAAGCTAAATGGATAAGAAAGAATGCATACAAGGTTTAAGATATCAAATTATAAAGCTTTAAAGGGCTACAAGTAATACAATTGTGCTCACAAGTTTACATACCCTGGCAGGATGTATGATTTCTCAACCATTATATTCATAGAATATGAATATTAACACACAAACTTTTCTTTCACTCATGGTTAGTGGTTGTAAGAAGCCATATGTCAAATAACCATGTTGTCTCTTTGAATCATAAGCACTACACAAACTAACCAAATAACCCTGATCAGTTTGAGGTGTCCCCAGACTGGCTCAATTATATTAACCACTTGAGGACCCTTGGCTTAAACTGCCCTAAAGACCAGGCCATTTTTCACAAAATAGGCCACTGCAGCTTTAAGGCCTCACTGCAGGGCCGTGCAACTCAGCACAAAAGTGATCCCCCCCCCCTACTTTTCTGCCTGAGAGCTCTCTGTTGGTGGGCAAGGATCGCTCCCAGGAAGTTTTGTTTTTAGTAAATATTTATTGTATTTATTTTATAATAAAAATGTCTATTTATTTATTTTTATAATCCCTGCCCTCCCTCCCTCAGTCAATCCCCATGATCAGCTGTCATAGGCATCATCCTATGACAGCGGATCACTGCTGAGCCTCTAAAGGGGACAGCCATGTCACATGGCTGTCCCCAGTACGGCACTTCAGTATGTTGCAGCTGTACTGCGTTAATAGATGATGGTTTCGCCGTCTAACAGTCTAACAGTCTAACAGTCTTCTAGCTGGGAGACTGATGATGGAGCTCCTCTGCCATCTAAGCGGAGTTGCATGTGCATCGATGGCCACTCCAGAATCTTCACTTTATTTTGCTGTAGCCACTAACAGGTCGACTTGGCCTAGTGTTTTGGATCAATGTCATGTTAGAATGTTCAAGTATGTCCCATGCTGCTGAATGCAAATTTTCCTCCAGTATTTTTTGTTTGTTTTTGTTGCATTTATATTGCCATCAATTTCCTGTGCCTTTGAAGCTCACACATCCCCAAAACTTCAGCGATCCACCACCATGTTTCACAGTAGGAATGATGTACCTTTCATCATGGGCTTTGTTGTCTTCTCTCCAATTGTACGGTTTACGGTTTTGAACAAAATGTTCAATTTTAGTCCCTTCACTCCAAATGGTGGTGTCAGAATGTTTTTAGACTTATCTCTGTGCTGTTTGGAATATTTTAAGCAGGATTTGTGGTATTTGCGCATTAATGGCTTTCTTCTTGCAACTAGATCATGCAGGCCATCAAGTGCCTCTTTATTGTCCATCTTGAAATTGCCATACAACATTTGTTTAGAGAGTCCTGTATTTTACCTGAAGTTATTTTTCGGGTTTTCCTTGAATCCCAAACAAGTTTTCTGACAGGTGTGGCTAAAATTTTAGTTGGTCTACCTGACCATGATTTGGTTTAAACAGAACCCATAATTTTCCACTTCTCAATTACAGTTTGAACACTGCTGATTGACATTCTTAATTCTTTGGATATTTTCTCATATCCTTTTCCTGTTTTATGGAGTTCAACCACCTTTTCCCTTAGATCCTTTGACATTTCTTCTGCTTTACCCATGACTCCAAACAACATCAGTGCAGCACTGGATGAAAGATGGAAGAGTCTGTAAGGAACCCAGAAATTCACTGACCTTTTAGTCCCACCCACTAATTTCAAGCAAACAGATGACAGGTAAACATGGTTTCCTTTAACCACTTAAGGACTGCAGTCATAAAACTCCTTTAAGAGAACCAGAGGTGGGATTTAATTATGCTAGTGGGGCACAGAGGCTGGTTGTGCACACTAACACCAGCCTCTGTTGCCCCATGTTGTGCCTCCAAGACCCCATGCGCGCCACTATACCCCCCGCAGTGCTAGCGACACGCAGCGTGTCGCCAGCACGATGTTTGCCTATGCCTGTCTGTTAGCGCCGCTCCCCCGCTAACAGACAGGCATAGGTAAACATTGTGCTGGCAACACGCTGCGTGTCGCTAGCACTGCGGGGGGAATAGCGGCGTGCAGGGGGGTCTTGGGGGCACACCATGGGGCAACAGAGGCTGGTGTTAGTGCGCACAACCAGCCTCTGTGCCCCACTAGCGTAATTAAATCCCACCTCGGGTTCTCTTTAAGGACCAGAGCCTTTTTTTCCATTCAGACCACTGCAGCTTTAACGGTTTATTGCTCTGTCATACAACCTAACACCTAAATTAATTTTACCTCCTTTTCTTGTCACTAATACAGCTTTCTTTTGGCGCTATTTGATTGCTGCTGCAAGTTTTAGTTTTTATTATATTCGTCAAAAAAGACATGAATTTTGTCAACAAATTTCTTTTTTTTAACTTTCTGTGATAAAATTTGTCAAAATAAAGTAACATTTCTGTATACATTTTTGTCCAAATTGATTGTGCTACATGTCTTTGAAAAAAAACAAAAAACATTCAGTGTATATTTATTGGTTTGGGTAAAAGTTATAGCGTTTACAAACTATGGTGCAAAAAGTGGATTTTCCCATTTTGAAGCATTTCCGACTTTTCTGACCACCTGTCATGTTTCATGATAAATACATCAGAGGGCAATATAATAGCTTGGCGGATGAGCTTTTTGTCCCTAGGCCTTCTCAAAGGACTAGAGGACATGATCTGCGCATAGAGGAAAAACGTTTTAGCCATTTATTTAGGAAAGGGTTCTTTACAGTAAGAGTGATTAAGGTGTGGAATGCATTGCCACAGGAAGTCGTTATGGCAAACTCTATACCTGCATTTAAAGGGGGCTTTCCTTGCGTTGAAAGACATCCATGGCTACAATTACTAGGTAATGCCTAATGATGTTGATCCAGGGATTTTATCTGATTGCCATCTGGAGTCGGGAAGGAATTTTTCCCTTTTGGGGCTAATTGGACCATGCCTTGTGGGTTTTCCCCCCTTCCTCTGGATTAACAGGGATATGTGAGGGAGCAGGCAGGAGTTGTACTTTGTACTGGTTGAACTCGATGGACGTATGTCTTTTTTCAACCAAAATAACTATGTAACTATGTAATTCCAGGATAGTATAAATACCCCCCAAATGACCCCATTTTGGAAAGAAGACATCCCAAAGTATTCACTGAGAGGCATGGTGAATTCATAGAAGATTTTATTTTTTGTCACAAGTTAGCGGAAAATGACACTTTGAGACAAAAAAAAAGTTTCCATTTCTGCTAACTTGTGACAAAAAATGAAATCTGCCACGGACTCACCATGCCCCTCTCTGAATACCTTGAAGTGTCTACTTTCTAAAATGGGGTCATTTGTGGGGTGTGTTTACTGTCCTGGCATTTTGGGGGGTGCTAAATTGTAAGCACCCCTGTAAAGCCTAAAGGTGCTCATTGGACTTTGGGCCCCTTAGCGCAGTTAGGCTGCAAAAAAGTGCCACACATGTGGTATTGCCATACTCAGGAGAAGTAGTATAATGTGTTTTGGGGTGTATTTTTACACATACCCATGCTGGGTGGGAGAAATATCTCTGTAAATGACAATGTTTTGATTTTTTTTTACACACAATTGTCCATTTACAGAGAGATTTCTCCCATCCAGCATGGGTATGTGTAAAAATACACCCCAAAGCACATTATGCTACTTCTCCTGAGTACAGCGATACCACATGTGTGGCACTTTTGTGCACCCTAACTGCACTAAGGGGCCCAAAGTCCAATGAGTACCTTTAAGATTTCACAGGTCGTTTTGAGACATTTGGTTTCAAGACTACGCCTCACGGTTTAGGGCCACTAAAATGCCAGGGCAGTTTAGGAACCCCACATGTGACCCCATTTTAGAAAGACAACACCACAAGGTATTCTGTTAGGAGTATGGTGAGTTCATAGAAGATTTTTTTTTGTCACAAGTTAGCGGAAATTGACACTCAGGAGCCCCCAGGGTGCAGTTAGGGACCTAATAAAAAAATAGCGTTGACAGATAGTGACAGGGAGTGATTGATTGGTGATTAGGGGAGTGATTGGGTGCAAACAGTGGTCTGGGGGTGGGCAGGGGGGGTCTGAGGGGTGCTGTGGGTGATCAGAGGCCAGGGGGGGCAGGATCAGTGTGTTTGGTGCAAACTAGGGTGGCTTCAGCCTGCCCTGGTGGTCCCTCGGAAACTGGGACCACCAGGGCAGGAGGCAGCCTGTATAATACACTTTGTATACATTACAAAGTGTATTATACACTTTGTATATGGCGATCGTGGGGTTAACAATCCACCGGCGCTTCCGAACGGCCGGCGAGTTGTCGTCGCGGGTGGGCGGAGCCTATTGCCGACGGATCCCCAGCCCAGAAGAGACCCAGGACCCGACACCAATCTGCGTTACGTGGTCCTGGGGCTGCCACTTTGCCGCCGCCAATCTACAGTGGGCGGTCGGCAAGTGGTTAATAGCCTTAAAACCAGTTCGTCTATGTTATCAGGCCAAATCACCAGGGTATGTAAACTTTTAATCAGGGTCACTTAGGTAGTTTGTGTAGCAATTATGATTTAAAAAAAAAAAAGAGTAAACACAGTAGTCTGACAATAAATAGCTTCACCCAACCACTAATCTGGATTGAAAAAAGTTTTTGTGTTGTTATTCATATTCTATAGAAAAATGGTTAAGACATCATAAATTCTACCAGGGTATGTAAAAACTTATAAGCATAGCTGTGCATACATATATAAAGTATATTCAGATATACATAGAAACTTAAAAAATCCTATGAAATGGCACTTTGCTCAATTTGAACTGAGGAACAACATTCCACTCAAATCTTGCAAAGGTAGGTTTAGCTTTAGAATTGCTGCAAGAAAGCTGAAAAACAAGTGAGTTCACTGGCAATACAGACTGTGTTAATTCACTGTTGAGTGCGTACATCAGGGGTTTCCAGCCAAATCCAAAGACCAAAGCAGTCAATCCACACACCAACAACACTGACTGATTTATTAGTATTAAAGCATTACAGACAGAAGCAACAAAATATAACACATTTCACTCTTTGCAATGCTTACTTATAGAACAATTCGTTAACAACTAGCACTCCATTTAAATATGCACAGACAGCCAATCAAGTTCAAATTTATCATCCCCACCTCTCCCTTCAAAACAGTGCTAGCTAAAATATTTATCATTCAATAAAAGCAAGAACACTTGTTGTTGCTAGAAGGGCAGATGTGATTTGACATCTTGGCCACTGAGCTTGTACGTGAATGGGAATAAAACCAAAGCAAGAGGTATTATAGATGTAGGGTGACAAGATGTGTGTTATGTTGTTATATTGGAGTTAAAAGTGATAAAAGATAACTTACTAATTGGTTGCCTGTTCCTATGGGCATCAGCTGTTAATTACCCTATAAGCAAGCACTGAAGAGTGTGAAATGCATTAGAACTTTGATTAATACATTTCTGAGTCACACATTTCTGAGTCACAATTGTCAGAGTGCGGATCCATTGTATTGGTTTACTGCAATGAAGTAAATAGTGCAGACTTCCCAAGCTAATTGTAAAGCCTCCAAACAGCTATTGCAATGCAGATCACTAAAACAGGACACAATATAAAAAAAAAAAAAAAGTTTTAAGAACACTGATTAAAACTTTGGAGGGAAGGAGTAGGGAGTAGGATAATTGCAGAATTTGTTTTTAATAATATTAAATATCCCTGAAAGGGATATTTTTTAACAACTTTTTACTCTTTATTGGAATGAGCAAGGGCGCAGGTGATTTTGGAGCCTGACACTGGCCGTGTAGCGCCTGAAGTGGGCGCCACTACAGCACATGCTCCACCCACAGGTAATGTGGGGTTCCGGTGATCGACAGACCCCGAATTACTTCTCCCTCCGAGTTCCTACAACTCGTAGGTGGAATAGTGTTTTAGGTTGCCAGAAATTTGAATGGCAGCTCACACTGCACCAAGTGCATACAAGGGTATACATCTAAACTCATTCCTTACAGGGGTTGGTGAACATCTCAGGGTCCCCATATTATGAATAGAGATGTCACGAACAACAAATTTTCCTTTTGCGAATGATGAGCGCAAACTTTTGCACAGGTTAATCTGGCGAACTGCCATAGACTTCAATGGGCAGGCAAATTTTAAAAACTACAAAGACTGTTTCTGACCACAAAAGTGATGGAAAGTTGCTTTATTTTAACACCTGGACTGTGGCATGCCAGAGGGGGATCCATGCAAAAAGTCCCACCAAATATCACGGAGTTGACGCAAAGTCAGGTTTTAATCCCTATAGGGCAGAAATCACATTATGCACAGCTCTGGCTGTCAGTGGGCTGTGGAGTGTCACACAAAGAGAAATGCAATAGTACTATCAGAGTACAGTGAAATAATAATGCACTGGAGTTGTTCTGTGTGCGCAACTTAATGAGGTAACAACAATAGCAGTAGTTTGCACACAGCTCTGGGTGTGGGCTGTGCACTTTGACACACAGAGAAATGCAATAGTACTATCAGAATACAGTAAAATAATAATGCACAGAAGTGGTAGTGTGCATGCAACTTAATGTAGCAACAGCAGTAGTGTGAACACAGCTCTGAGTGTCAGTGAGCTGTAGAGTGTTGCACAAAAAAAAAAAAAAACACAGGAGATTGATCTGCTTGCCCTCGAATGAGCTGTTTGGGGTGCCTTCATAGTAAGTGAGGAACAAGAACAGGCCTAGCTAATGCTTTCCCTACGTATCTGCAGCAAGTCTGACCCTGCTCTCACTAATAGTCAGCAGCCAGCAAAGAATGAATGCAATATGGCCTCCGCAACTGCTTTTTTTTTATAGGGCGGTGAGGGGTCCAGGAGGGGGTTCTAGCTGATTGGCTGCCATGTGTCTGCTGACTATGAGGTAAGGGGTCAAAGCTCAATGATGATGTATAGGGGCGGGTTGAGCACGTCAAATGATGGCTTGTTTCCACGAGTACGATTAGCGGAAGTTCGCTGAATACTGTTCGCCGGGGAACTGTTCATGCCAAACATAGGAGAAAAAGGAAATAGAATAAGGACAGATACTGTATCTATTGTAGACTGCAAGAGGTTATGCTAACAAAATGGTGACTGGACTGCATAAATTATCATAATTTATGAACATCAACATAGTCAGTTCTTGATGACTCACAAGAATCATACAAAAATAGAACTATAAAAGGTCTATATGAATAAGGTACAGATTCATATGTTGCAACCATAAGCATTCTTAATTATAAGCAATCACAGATAGATTATAATACGGTCACTTTCACAGTGGAATATTAAACATACCTGCTTAGTGGTAATTTAACAAAGTAATCAAGGTTCAGTACTGATTTTTATGTACCGTATATATATTCTCATATAAGTGTCCCAAAAGATTCTGTGTGTGTGTATGTCTCTGTGTGTGGCAGCTTATATGCGAGTCATGTGTGGGAGTGTGTGGTTGTAGCTACCACTGCTCGTTCTTGGCAGCGTCTTCCCTGCAGCTCTGCTTGCTAGAAGTTCAGGTTTCACTTCCTCCTCGGGGAGCCACGTCCTGTTTACTGTGTAGTTCCATACTTTGGTCACTAGATGTCAGCGGCAAGTACAAAGTTGCAAGGGAGATGAGAAAATGACTGCTCAGAGATCAGAAGACACTGAAGCCTGGATCTCTAGCAAGCACAGAGCTGCAAGCGAGACAGGAAGATGGCTGATGGGGAGAGCTATATGTACACTGCACAATATTCTGCATAACATGCAACACACTCTGCACCACATACAGGGGGGAGACATTGGGGGAGTCGACTTATCCAAGGGGCACACATTTTTAGTTTTTTTTCAGGGGCAAAAGCTGGTGGTTTGGCCTACACACAAGTATATATGGTATGTTTACCATTCATATTATGCTATTCTTATACAAACTTGGTTTCTCTTTTGCGGTCTATCCTTTAGGGCCCGTTTCCCGGCAGTACTTCTGGATCTGCGGGTACGCATGACGCCATGCACGGCTATGGGATTTGCTGCCTCCCGCGCTAAAACTGATGGCAATGCCGGTCGAATCGCTAGGGCAAACGATTCGGCGGCGCCGCCATTATTTCCTATGGCAGAGTTTCCTTTAGCGATTTGCCTGCGGGGAAACACTTTGCGGATTTGGCCCGGTTTCCGCGCTAGTGGAAACGGGCCCTTATTGTTAAAAGTTGAAACAAATAAAATTATTGAAGAGTTAAAAACCATAATTGCAAAAATATTTAAAAGTCATGTTTATGATGTATTTTTAACAGTGCTTTAACTGTGCCCAAGAGAAACATTTAGAAATATGATTTGAGTCAGTTTGTTTTTCTTACCATTATATTTTAGCACCTACATAACTGAACTATATGTCTCTTAGGTATCATATCTCAGACTATATGTGAATTGGATGGAACCAAAAAGATTTATTTTATAAGAACACTGTAGTCTTGGGAGATTATACTAATAAATACCTCACGTCAGATGGACACAAAGGTATTGCCTAAATTGGAATAAGTAAATTTAAATTGAAGAACAAATGTGTGTGATGCCACTTACACTTATCACATATTAAGGAACTAAGTGTTGAAGAAGTTCAGTGGGTCTTGCAGACTCCGTTTTTAATACTCGGAAACCACACACTGTTAATGGTAATTGAGATCATATGCTTTTTATCAAAGCTTCCTTAAGGAAAGAAGCTTTAGGGAAAATCCAAAAAATGTGTGTCTTAACCACAGTCTAGCTATTCTTTTCCGCATTGCAACCCACAGTTCATTATATGTTATTAATTGATTTAGAAACAGATTCGGTTAAAGTGATAACCTTTACTTGAATAATTTTCTGCTCATTGAAAATGTTTATTTTATTAAAGAGACAACTAAAATTTCAAGCTGCATTACTTCACTAAACTAGATTACAGGGGGTAACACATCAGAGCATGGGTAGCATGGCAAACACACTCCTAATGTGCTTTTCAATACTACTGGATTTTCACAATATGGGTCAAAAAATTGAGTAATTTGAACAGGAAACAACCTACCTCTTAATTGTTAACATGCCAAAAAAACAAATGCAAAAACAAAACAAAACAAAACCAAAAAACAGTTATTTTGTTTGCATGCAGAGAATGTGGCATGGAGCACCAGGAAGTGCTGTTTCAGTCCTGGGAAGAAGTTATTTGGTCCAGGTAAAAAGTCCTAGACAGCTGCAGCTCTGCTAATGTCACTAATATTGTTTAGTTATCTTGTCTTTTTTTTGTTTTTGTTTTTTTCAACTCAGCAGGTCAATTTATTGAGAAGTAGAAGTAGGAGTACAATTAAGAGGTTTCTCAGGATAGCAAGAGCAATATAAACATCCAGTCATACAGTTTACATGTGCTGCACACATAAGATATATCAATAGATGACATACTGAATGAGAGAAGGCACTTAGAATAAACAGCATATACAAAAGCAGACCCAACATCAGGGGGAGCTAAAACCCATGAGCCCTGCCAGCCATACAAGATCCTTAAAGGACCACTATTACAGAAAATGTAAAATATAAAATACATGTAAACACATGCAAATAAGAAGTATGTTTCTTATAGAGTAAAATTAGCTGTAAATTACTTTTCTCCTATGTTGCTGTCACTTACAGTAGGTAGCGGAAACCTGACAGAACTGACAGGTTTTGGACAAGATCATTTGCTCATGGGGGATTCTCAAGGTTTTGTTTAGTTTCAAAAGCACTTAGTGAATGGCAGTTGCTCTTTCCAACTGCCCAAAAAAGTGTGCAAGGAGCAGGGAAGCTGGCCAGCATCTTTGTAAACATCCCTTTCAGGATATGTCTTTATAAAGAATAGAAGCCTTGCTAAGAATCCACCATGAAGAGATGGACTAGTTCAAAACCTGTTGGTTCTGTCAGATTTCTACTACTTACTGATAGTGACAGCAACATAGGAGACAAGTCATTTATGGCTTTTTTTTATTCTGGAAGAAAAATACTTCTTATTTGTATAGGTTTACAAGTATTTTATATATTTTACAATTTTTCGCAATAGTGGTCCTTTCAATGTAAAGAATTAAGGAAAAGTAAAGAAAATAAAAAGATAAAGTGGGGGAAAAAAACTGATGACATGTATAGTAAGATATAATAGGCAAAGTCAACTCGGGACAGACAAGAGGTTTGGTGCAAATTTTTGTGCAAACCGGAATAAATGCATTATAATCTATACATGCACTGTAAGCAATAGTCATATAATAATCACCTTTATATTAGTGGAGTGTTGCACAGTAAAAATTAGAAAACAAAAAGATGAGTGGGTGGTGTATAGAATACCAAGTGTAGATAGAGGTACATGTATATAATGAACTATGATTATGCTCAGTGGGTGGTGTATAGAATACCAGGTGTGGATAGAGGTACATGTATATGGTGGACTAGTGTTATGCTCAGTTCATCACAGATAGTAGGTGACAGGCAGCATAAGAAGCAGTGCGGGGTAAATGAGTAAAATGATAGATTGCAAAAAACTAATGAAGAAACAAGTTTAAGTGTCACAGACTAACCAGCAAGCTCATGGTGACCCAGAACTCATTGGGGTGTGTAAGGGACTACAATGGTCCTAAAAGCCCCCTTACTAAGATGTTAAGAAAAACAAAAGTTTGCTTTCCTAAAACAGAAAGAATTTGCGATAATTCAGGTTGGAGTGAGCTCGAGATGTCTCCCAGGCACCACTGCTGAATATATGCAAATTAACCATTGTACCCTTAGAAGCTAAACACTTAGAAGCTTTAAGTTTAAGTGTGTCAGTGAGAAGTACGGAAACAATGAGGTAAAAAAAAGCAATTTTTCAGATTACCAGTAAGTAGTCAGTGATGCACCAGGTGCCTCTGTAATGTGGTACAGTAGAAAGGCACTTTAAATACAGTGTAATGGTTTAATTAACCAATAGCAGGGCTGGGAATCCCTGCTGAGCGATGCAACTTGTTCATCGCATAATGTGATGTCACATTTGAAGCAGTTTATACATGCAAAACGTTTTGCAGCACTTTTTGGGAGTATACAATAAATTACCGTATTTTGGGGAATATAAGACGCTCCGGACTATAAGACGCACCTAGGTTTAGAGGGCACAAATCAGGTGAAAAAACAAAAAACTAAAACCTGGTGCATCCAAGGTCCAGGAGCGTCTTATGGACATTTTTCCCCCTAACTGTCTCAAAGCTACACTAAACTTATCCCTTCTGCCCACAGTTACACTACACTCAGGTAGCCATTGCCCCTCACCTAGTTTAGGTAGCATTAGCACCAGTATAGCTAGCCTTTCCCTATCCCCCACTGTATCCATAGCCTTTACCCCTCTCCCGCTGTATAGGTACCTTTTGCCTTTCTCCATTGTATAGGTAGCCTTTACCCACCACACCTATAGGTAGCCTTTTGCCCCTCACCCCACTTGTAGGTAGCCTATGCCTTCCCCCCTCTATAGTTAATACCCCACCCTTCACCAGCCGCCGCTCATTTACCATCTGCCCCAGGCGCTCTTCTTCTGCATGAAATCTGCTTCCTCCAGGCAGCGCTCGTTTGCCATCTGCCCTAGCGATCCCCTCCGGCATGAAGTTGGCCTCTTCCAGGCAGCGCTAGTTTGCCATCTGCTCCCCTCCTGCATGAAGCCAGCCCCCTCCAGGAAGCTGACCCGACGATCCTCTTCTGCATAAAGTCTGCTCCCTCTTGCAGTGCTTCTCATCGGCACACTTCAAAGTGACCCGTGGTGATAGTGACCAATTGCAGTGGCCACGGTATACAGGAAGTAACCAGTGATGTCACTTCCTGTATACGGCAGCCTCTGCTATTGGGCTATTCCCGCTATCACCGCTGGTCACTTTGAAGTATGCCGTGGGAGAAGCGCAGCAAGAGTGAGCTGACTTTATGCAGAAGAGGATCGCTGGGTCAGCTTCATGGAGGGGGCTGACTTCATGCCGTAAGGGATCGCCACAGCAGTTGCCTGGAGGGGGCCGACTTTATACCGAAGGGGATTGCCGGGGCACATGGCAAACGAGAGCTGCCTGGAGGAAGCGGACTTCATGGAGGAGGGGATCGCCGGGGCAGATGGCAAACGAGAGCTGCCTGGAGGAGGAGGACATCCTGCAGGAGGGGATCGCCAGAGAAGATGGTGAACTAGCGGCGGCTGGATGAGTAACTGCTTCCCAGTGCACTCTGCATGACTTTTTACCGTACATTTGGAATATAAGATGCACTCAATTTTTCCCCCCAGTTTTGGGGAAGAAAAAGTGCGTCTTATATTGCGAAAAATACGGTATGTCTTTCTGAAATTGACGCTTACTGTGCCTGCTTCTAGGAGGCTCCCAAGCTTTTTTTTTTTTTTAAAAATTGAGTTTATTGTATCCTGTTGGCACCTCTGTACTTTTTCTACAAGTACTGTGTCCACCCCTGGTGGAGGTGTGTTTTACCACGTTTTTTTCCTAACTACAGAGAGCGACTTCCTAATCCTGAGTGAGGACAGGTCTAATCTCCCCACCTGCATGGACAGTGGTTACCTGGAAGGTAACCAGAGTTTGTGAGTATCCTTTTCTCACACTTCATTATTCACCATTTTGTATTACATACTACACTATATTAGGCTCTCAGTGTTCCTTTTCCACACAAGTCCAGACATTAGACAGTGCCTTGAAGGCACTTTTGATGTACCTGTGAATTCCACTATGTATTGCATTGCTGAATAAGCAACACAATGCATGAGTGTAAATAAGTCTGTCTTTCCCCACAAAATGGTCAGCGCTCCTCAATCCCCCCCATCCGTAATTTGCGAAAGGGAGGTCTTGTTCATCCGTTTTCCCTTGAGGGCCCCCGTTCCCACCCCTCTCCTACCTTCCACAACAGACCAGCAGATCTGACCTGATACCAGCATGGGAATTCTCTCTACTCTGCTCTCTCCTATCATTCTGCTCTGCTTCTGTGTCTGTGCTACCTGCATGTCACGTCCGTGTCTGTACCTTGGTCATACCATGGCTTGGCCTTACTATTACCAAACAGTTATACTGTACAGTCACTGATTTTTTTTGCTGCTGCAAAGTGCCTGTAGATCTTTCCTATCAATGTACATCTTTAACAAATATGGATGCGTAAGACCCCATATGATTAGTGTTTAGCCTTGCTCTTGAGTTCTTTGTCATTACATGCACACTGTTTTATTGTGAATGGTTGAGAAAATTAAGTTTGTTGCAGATACAATTCTGAATAAAACGTATGCTTAGGATACAGTATTTGGAATCCCCTATGATGGATTTGTGCCTGTGAGCCAGACTGGGCCCATGACTTAAAGAGGAACTCCAGCGAAAATAATGTAATAAAAAAGTGCTTCATTTTTACAATAATTATGTATAGATGATTTAGTCAGTGTTTGCCCATTGTAAAATCTTTTAAATCCCTGATTTACATTCTGACATTTATCACATGGTGACAGTTTTACTGTTGGCAGGTGATGTAGCTGCTGCATGCTTTTTTGGCAGTTGGAAACTGCTGTAAACAGCCATTTCCCACAATGCAACAAGGTTCACAGACAGGAAACTTTTCTTGTTTTTTGTGGGAGGGGTTTCACCACAATATCAGCCATACAGCGCCC
Source organism: Hyperolius riggenbachi (assembly GCF_040937935.1). Taxonomy (NCBI): domain Eukaryota; kingdom Metazoa; phylum Chordata; class Amphibia; order Anura; family Hyperoliidae; genus Hyperolius; species Hyperolius riggenbachi. The sequence goes on along the minus strand of NC_090655.1, from coordinate 97,704,153 downwards.
CCTGATGGTCTGTTTGTGAAAAGGAATAGATTTCTCATGTAAAGGGGGGTATCAGCTACTGATTGGGATAAAGTTCAATTATTGGTCGGAGTTTCTCTTTAACTTCCAGTTATCTCATCAGTGATGACTTGCATTGGGCTCTTCTAATCTCCTGTGGATGCTGTGGACACTACATTCCTAGGGATTACATGAGGAAACAGAGCTTCCAGTGCACACCATGAAATCACCGACTTCTGCACCATTCTTTATGCTCCTTGGGAGAGGAAGGGTTTGTTCATCTGAATGGTGTCTTTTACCTGACAGGGTGTAACCTGTTCAGCTTTCTGAAGGGTAATAAGACAGGTCTTCCCAAAGGTCATGTCAGGGAACTTGCTGTGCTGTGAGTTTCTTCTCCATCTCCCTCTCCATCAGCCCCAGTGCTGTGTGAAGACGTGGCGGCAGAGTCTCCCTCTTCCAGTGGAGGAGGTGGACACACACCACACGAGACTCACTCGGGCCCCATACACCAGTTGCCCCTGTGATGCCCTGATGGTGGTCCTGTCTGTTGCAATGCTGGGGGGTGGAGGGATAACAGAGTGGCATGCAATTGACAGAATGTGGCGACGGGGTGAGTGGTTTGCACAATACTCTCAGCCAGTGATCAGCCAACTCGATCTGCCCCCAGCGGGTTGCTGACCAAGGCATCAGGGGCTGCTGTACAGTCACTCGATTCTCAGCAGAGGTGGTTGTTAGTGATCGCCTCTGCTGAGTTTCATCTAGTATGTGTACAGGGCACAAAGTGAGACTTGATCATAGCCAGGCAGAGATATACAAATCAAGCACCTGCTGAAATTGATCCCTTGCTTATACATACATTTTCCTTGAGCAGAATCTATGCAGAATAAAGTGAACTTCTCTAATGTCTACTAATCTGCCATAAAAACTTAAACTATTAAAAAGCAACAATATACTGTGAGCATTTATATTTCCAGACAACCACTGTGGTTAACATGCATGCGTGTCTAGATCACACTGCCAAATAAACAAGATGTACCTTCACAAAAGTACAAAATAAATGTAGGTTTTTAAAACTATAAATTCCGAAGCTGCAGACTGAGAAAAAGTTATCTAACTGCAGTTTACAAATGTTTTAGAATAGAAGGATTAAGTATGCAGACAATACCCAGGCATATACAGGAGAGCCTACTGTTTCAGCAGGTCGTCTTTTCTTCTTGATTAAAGAAATTTTGATATAATTAACAGGAATTGCTCCTTTGTACTTGTCACATCCACTTTACATATACTTCCTTGCCATTTTCTTCCCAGACTCTCTCAAACTGTCTGCATCTTTTAAAGAAGTGGATATTTCTTTCCTTTAAACTTCATTGCAGTCTGAGACTTAACATCTCACATTAACCTTAACTGCCGATGTCGCAGACCTGCTGGCTCCACCAACAAAAGAAAAGGTTCTGACACTACAGGAAGATGCTTCTGTTTCACTGGTCAACAAAGACCTCAAGGAAAGCCCTATTATTAACAGCATCAAGACCAGATTTGCCATTTGATTAATCTCTAGAGTCGGAGTCAAAATGCAACCACAACAGATTATGGATAAGGAGATCTGTGTTAGTTCATTAGCTGAAGTAGGCTTGTAATTAACCTTCTTCCTTCATTAGTAGTTCCGCAGAAAAGGGGAAAAACAAGAAATAAATAATATATTTAGTTTCTGGTCATCTTTATTTTTGTTGCCCTGTCACACAGCACAAGTCTTGTTTTTGTCTTTTTTTTTCTAATCTTTGGCGACAGTCATTCTTTAAATCCTTCAAAAGAGATAATGAGAGGTAACATTGCTTTTGATCTTTTTTTCATAATTATTGTGAAGAGAAATCAATATGCCACAGAGAGGTCAATGCTTCTATATTCTATACCTTTATATGTCTCTTGTCTTAGCTTTCAAGAATCTGTGTGACTGGCAATCCAATTACAGTACAGAGTTGGATTTCAGGTCTGAAGATCAACAGTGGGTCAGTACACATCCTGTCCACTGACAGAGTGAAGTGAAGTTAATAAGTACTTTGCAGCATGATGAGATCTCTGTATGTTTCACCTAGACGATGTAGCAGGGAGTGACAGCAGGAACGTCTCCGCTCTGGCGTCAAACAGTCCCTTGACCACGCATGCAATTTCAATTATTACAAGGCAATGCTACAAGCATGAACCTTGGGATAAAATAAAGTAATTACATCTAATTAGGCAGCAGAAAAATGGAGGACTGCCTTGCTCTTGCTGCCTTTGTTGGCTTAACACAGGTAATGAATGAACATCAAAGCAGAAAGGGATGATTATCTGAGAGGGAGACACAGATAATTTTGTGGAGTAAATACATGTTTCTTCTCTCGGAATTCAGGAAAAAAAATATGTTTTGTCTCTTAGCAAAATAAACTTGTGACAAAGTAACTTGTCAGGTTATTATAATAAGAACACTGACAAACAAGATATGAGCTAAAGCAGAGTGCACCTTTTAGATATAACTAGTTAGTGAAGCACACATGAATGGTTACTCATTTACTGTTTACAGTGTTTATTAATGCACTTTATGTTGGGTTGCTTTCCCTGTGACAGCAGTAATGCAACAGATCAGGACAAGGGCACTGCATGATGTTCTCGCATTGTGTCCAGTACAGTGAAGCACACAGTAAGAGAAAGGTATGCTTCACCATTATGGGTAATGCACGCGTTTAGCGGAAAGACACTGCATGCAGTGCATCCACAACTCGTTATACCACATACATTGCAATGCATACCATTAATTCATTTGAGCTGTGCTAACATTGTGTAAGGACCTTGGTCCTTGACGACTGCAAGTCAACATTTCTGGCCAAGATAATGGTGAGGACAAAAGGAGTGTTTTAATATTTATAAATCATTGGTAACAGTAATAGCTTTAACCCGAGCTTTCTTTAATTTGTATATTCTCATATATGTCCCGATTAGTATTGATGTACAAAACACGTTGGGAGGAGCTGCGAGTAGGAGGAGTCTGGTATAAGTGGCATGGAGTATGGAAGAAGCGACTACAGAGGCAGGAATCCAAGCTGTGATCTCTATGTGATGACACAAGCCGCATGCTTGTGTTTAAACCAGTGGTAAGATTAATAAACATTTTACACTGTGAAAGGCATTTTATTTTTATAGGAAAGTGGATTGCATTGTGGAAATAGCCGTTACTCAATGCTGGAATGGTGATAGCTGCTGTAACCCCTTTAATAAGAGCTATATTGGTTGATTGGAAAGACTATAGCCCCTGTCACAAGGGCTCTAGACTGACTGGAGGTGAGTGATAAGAGAATCCAGAGTGTCGGGTGGGTGCCTAGACCTGCAAAGCGATTTTAGACCTCTGTGATAAAAGTATGCAACTCTGGTGAGCACTGAACTGATGGGGGGGGGGGGAGCCTGGAAGATGATTGTTTCAGAATCAGTGAATGTGATAAAGGGTTTATGAAGCTACTAAGTACTGATTGGTTGGCTAGGAACTGGAAGCGCTGTTGATACTAAACAAACTTTAACAGTAAGAGACAGTGATCTTTATAATAGGGAATCCTGGAAACGTTTGTGTACAGTTTGTAGCAAAAGATCTGATTGATGATGGTACATTTAAGGTGGCCATACAGCTCTCGACTTGGCAGCCAATTGACCATCCGATTCGACAATCATTAACAAATCGGATGAAAATTGGTGCTGAATGACAAGGTGACCAATTTCTTGCTGAAATTGGTCGCATGTAACAATCGGACATGCTTCAAGATGTTTGGGTGTCCCTTAAAGGTTGTCTTGATTTCCCTTTTTATAAAAATGACAAATACCGGGCTATAGCTCCATAACTTGTGACATGTGCTATATATGGCTGTTTGAGTTCAGGGACTTTACATAAACAAGAGCCTCCAAGTGTCAAAGTGTTATCCATCCAACCTTCATGCATAGAAAGAATAGACAGCGATATACCCAAGTTCAACCAAAATGTCACTGTAATTACTAGGTCTATCAACTCTGTATTGTACTAGTGTCTATAGTTGGCGTATACCATTGTCTGTATTATTATTTATCCAATGTTTGTTTCTTACGTACAGCACCACCGAACATATTGGCACTTTATTATTATTATTAATTTATAAAGTGCTCCCACACAGACTACATGAGTGATAGAGACCAGACTACATGAGTGATAGAGACCACACAAACTAGAGGCCACACAAGCATCAGTAATGATGTGGGAACAAGTGTGTTGGTTTAAGTGACAGTCAGACAGTAAAGCGCCCTTTGGTTAAGAATCAAAGCAACCATTTTAGCTAGTTGTACCGGCGGCAGTATATCTATGCCTCTAAGGACTTGATCTAAAGTCCAAGGACTGTAGATATACGCCTCCCGGCGCAATCACCACTGCACGCACTCCTGGTCGCACTCCCATGCAGTCTCAGTGCCGCCCGAATAAAACTTCAATTCACTGATCTAAGTGCCTGTGATCAGTCATCACTGGCATTAATGAGATGCTGTGTGTTCATTGTCAAAAGTGAAAGTAAGCATACATGAGTTACTTCCTGTAACATGTGTATGTTGTTTACAGTAAACATAAGAAATGTGTGGGGGACATCTAGAAGCCAAATTGTAAAACTACACTCTACATACATTACAGTAAAGAAAAATACATACATTTCAATTAAAATTAACCCCTTACAACCCCCCCAAACGCACACACACACACTCCCATAGTTACCAAAATAAAATATTTTTATATAAAAATAATCATGAGGGCAGATTACTGTTATTTTTGCAAATACGTGCTTGTAATTAGTGAAAGTGAGGCAAAACGGAAAAAAAATACACCTTGATCTCCAAATAAAATATGGTCCTCATGCATTGTACTAGGGAAATATTTTAAATGTAATAACTGGGACAAATGGGCAAATCAAATGTGTGGCTTTTATCCATAGTAGCACATTTTATTTTAAAACGATAATGGCCAACAACTGAGAAATATTTTTTTTTCCCTTTTTCAAATAGTTTTTCCCCTTAAAATGCATTTAGAATAAAATAATTCTTAGCAGAATGTACCACCCAAACAAAGCCTAATTGGTGGCGAAAAAAACAAGATATAGATAATTTCTTTGTGATTAGTAGTGATAAAGTTATTGGCGAATGAAGGGAGGAGTGTTAAAAGGTGACAATTGCTCTGGTCCATAAGGGGGAAAACCCTTGGTGGTTAACTAGGTAGATGTTTTCTTGTAGAGAGAAAATTGGGGGCCTGGTGTGAGAATCCACGGAGACGCCGCCACGCGGGGCAGCATGGCGGCGGTCTCCGCTTCCCAGCCAGCGAGTTCCGCTTCACATGCGGAACCGCTGGCACGGGTTGGTGGGCACAACGCCACCGCGGCTGGCGACATGGCGGCGGGGCCGGTGGTGCAGCCGGCGGATGTCAGTACGCGCTCGCGCGCAGACCCTGGACCTGGCCTCTCTGGTACACAGAGGCAGAGGGTCGCGCGCGCACACAAGGAGGCAGGATTTGTACGTCCTTCGTAGGAGGGTCAGCTGACTCTCCAGTCAGCTGACCTCAGCAGCCCTTTTGATTGGCTGGGCGGCTGGGTGGCGCTGCAGATGCGCTCCCAGCATATAAGGAGCCGATTTTCAGTTGCTCCTTGTCTGCTGTCGTGTTCACACTTCTGTGTTAGCGCTCAGACCCTTAGTTTAGTGCCCTGGTGTTGATGCTAAGGATTTCACACCTTAGTTAGGATTGTAATTGATATTGTATCTGTGTTTTGACTCCGGCTATCCTTGACTACTCTCTCTCTCTACGCTATTGTACCTTTGCCTATCTGATCCTTGTTGCGGACCTCTGCTTGATTACCGATTTCTCTTCTGCCTTCCGTTCCTGTACTGCTGCCGCCATCTCTGTTGCCGAACACTTGCCTGTCTGACCTTTCTCCCTTCAGTGGAACGTCTCCCACTGGAGGGTTATCTCTGAGGCTTGCCTCTCCAAGACGCCTGCACCTAGCAGACAATTACTGCTAGGGGTCGAGATTCCTCGATTTCCCTGGTTAGAGGATCTCACTCACGGGGTTCCCATTCAGAGGTAACCACACCTCTGAGGAATTGCCGTGTGGTGGATATTTCCACAGTTCTGTGATTAACTACTGTCTTTATTGTATTTCGTGTGCTGGGTGTCCAGAGGTTAGTCATATATCTGTATTATTGGTAATTCTGCAGATCATCAATAATCGGGTATATACAGTATATCTGTATTACTGGTGATACTGCAGATCACCAATCATCAGGTTCTCTCTGTGTGCTGACACCGATCATTACACCTGGTTTATGATTATGATGGCACAATATAAATCATCAATAATAATTATATTTGATTATGTACACTATATACAACACATTTTTTTAACACAAAGTTTTTTTCATGCAATAGAATTGGAATAAATCTACTCTGTTTAACCACTTCCGTAGCAGAAGTCTCTGCCCCCTTAAAGAGAAACTCCAACCTAGAATTGAACTTTATCCCAATCAGTAGCTGATACCCCCTTTTACATGAGAAATATAATGATTTTCACAAACAGACCATCAGGGGGCGCTGTATGACTGATTTTGTGCTGAAACCCCTCCCACAAGAAGCTCTGAGTACCGCGGTACTCTGGGCAAACTGCCACAATGTAACAATGTTCACAGACAGGAATTAGCTGTTTACAGCTGTCTCTAACAACCAAAACAGCTAGGAGCAGCTACATAACCTGCCCACAGTAAAAATGTCACCATGTAATAAATGTCAGAATGTAAATCGGGGAGAGGAAAGATTTTACAATGAACAAACAATGACTAAATCATTTATACATAATTATGGTAAAAAATGAAGCACCTTTTTTACTACATTATTTTCACTGGAGTTCCTCTTTAAGGACCAAAGACTGCTGGTACAGTAAAATGCTGTTTTCCGATGAATCAGCGCACATACCCACCACTCTTGCTGGTCACAATGCTGCCCCATCGCCGCAGGCTCCTCTCTCTGCCGTCTCTATGAAGCCAGAGTGCTGACAGCCGGTCAGGAGCCGCTTATATTGGCTCCTGACACTGTCTATCAATGGGAGCCAATGTGATTGCTCTCCGTGATCACACGGTGAGAAGCCAAGTGGCTCCTGACCTGCTTACTCTCTAATTGCGGCAGGTTCAGAGTGGCGAGATCGGCGGGGACGCGTCATTCAGCTGCACGCTGAATCTACGACCAGTCAGAGCGGCAGCCCCACCTGCTGGATGTAGATTCAAACTGTGTCGGTCAGGAACCAGTTAAAGATGTGCCTCATTTCCAAAAGTTTTCTACGCTTGTGTAAACATTCAGATCCTGATTCACCAAGGCTGGATGGGGTGTGATCCAGCAAGCCTGAACTGAACCATTAAAGAAAAACAACCACTGTTAATAATATCAGCTGAAATTAGGGATTGCTAAAAAAAAGTTGAATAATAATCATTCAATTATGATCTCATGCAACACATGCAGAGCAAAATTTTACATGATGCCCAGGTAATTCTTTATTTTTTTATGAAAAAGTTCTCATCACCGATGGGGCAGTAGGGATCAGAGAGAACATCTCCAACAGTCTCACAAAAAAATTCTCTTTGGGTGCATCCGCAAATTTTCGCTGCAGCTATTTCAGGAATTGCATTGAAGTCAATAGACTGCCTTTAACGCTTAATAGCAAAGCTCTCATACATACAACCACCAAACTTGCTAGTAAAGGAAGGGGCCTGAAGCTGGAGCGAAGTGCAATAAGAGCAAGGCCCAGCATGATAGGGGTGCCTTCCAGGGACAGGGGGCAGGGCCTGCTTACGTGTGGGGTGGGGAGGAGTAGTCTTCTCCCGGGCTTGTTGGCAGGGCCTGTTTGCGTGTGGGGTGGGGAGGAGCTAATCTTGTCCCGGGCTGGGCGGCAGGAAGGGGCTGGGCAGAAGAGTAGGGGATAGCGAAAGGGGTAGGCGGGGCTTAGTTAGCCGTTAGGTAGGAGAAAAGTTCCCTCCCTCCCTCCCTTAGTTGGATAGGTAGTCAGTCTGGTTTAACTTTTGTCATTGCAGCTGGAGGGGTAGGGGCTCCGGAGGTAGAGAGGATTGGGAAAAGGATTGTCGAGGGACAATCCTATAAGAGAGACGATTCAACGGAAGTGTCGTTTTAAGGGGGCGTGCAGTTGTCCCCGAGTCAGGTGAACGCGGCCGGGGGCCAGCTCAAGGCTGCATCACCAGGTTTTTGGAAGGGTTTTACGGATATTAACTGGTGCCTCCGGACCCCTTACCTTAGTGCTCTTTGTTACTGTTTATGTTTGATGTGAATAAAGAAGATATCTGTGTTATTGGAAAGTTTGTTCATTAACTATGTTTTGGTTTTAAATAAATGGGCTGCTTTGGCCTAAAATTTATCCAATGCCAGGTAGTCCGTGTGGTTTTCTTCAGGTTATGGGTAAAAGGTATGTTAAAGAGACACTGAAGCGAGAATAAATCTCACTTCAGTGCTTATATTCAGCAGGGGCATGTGTGCCCCTGCTAAAACGCCGCTATCCCGCAGCTAAACGGGGGTCCCTTCACCCCCAAACCCACCCCTGCAAAATCAACAACCAATTTGGTTGTATGTTTTGCTGCTCTTGAGGCAGGGCTAATGGCTGCAGCCCTGCCTCTCAGCGCATCGCCGCCTCTCCCCCGCCCCTCTCAGTGAAGGAAGACTGACAGATGCGCGTGAGGCAGGGCTGCGGCGGTTAGCCCTGCCTCTATGCAGAAGAGGGGATGCGCTGCACAGAGGGGGATTTGGGGGTGAAGGGACCCCCGTTTAGCGGCGCAATAGCGGCTGTTTAGCAGGGGCACGCAGGGGCGTATCTGAGTAAAATAGCGCCTATGGCAAACACTGAAGTTGCGCCCCCCCCCGTTGCCTGCGCAGTAGATTAGCCCTGCTTGGGCTTGGCTTATATCATCTAGAAAGCCACTACTGCATCTGCACTGAAGCAGGGAAAGGTACATATTGCAGGAGCTACTACGCTTGCGCCACAACCGCCACAGGCTGTCGGTAGTGGTTTCAGGAGAGCCAGCGCTGGAACACAGGAGGACGGGGGAATCCTCATTAGGATCCAGAGGCTTCCCCCTCTGGAGGTAAGTATCCCCAGAGGGATTTTTTCAAGTTATAGTGTCTCTTTAAGATCTCTGATGTCTCTGCAAAAGTACCGCAAGCGCTTGACTTTGTAACGTTGCTTGTGTAACATCGCCCGCAGGAAGGTGGATTGGGGAATGCTTGTCATTGGGGGACATCGCTGGATACATCTTCCTATGTTGTGCTGGTGAATATTCACCCTGAGACTTGGACTGAAGAGCAGTGAGTGAAGACAGTGAGTTGACCTAATGCTGGGTACACACGTTGCGATTTCCCACTCGATCCGTGGGATTGATCGATTATTTCCGACATGTTCGATTGGGTTTCAATCAATACAGCAGTCGATTTTGCATGTTAAGCATACAAAATCGACAACTGTATCGATTGAAACCCGATTGAACATGTCGGAAATAGTCGATCGATCAGGAAATCGCAAGTGTGTATTCAGCATTAGAATGTTCAGTACCCTCCTCCTACGCCAGCATCGGTTTCCTTATCTAGTCATTGCTGGTCAGTGCTCTTATCAGAATGATCTCCTGCAGCAGGGCTGATAAAAGGAAAGGACCTGTGAATCTTCTGACCTGCTGCTGTGTACAGTGAGTCTGCTGAGAGCAATGTGGGCAGTGTAGACTGTAAATCTGACAATGCTGATATAGCAGCTCTCCTGAGGCTCACAGTACACAGATGCTGGTGAGAAAATTCACAGTTCCTTTGCTTTTATAAACGCTGCTGCAGGAGATCATCCTAAGAGCACTGACCAGCGTGATGGTCTCTGTCCCTGCCTGCCGTCCTCTGCAGTGTGTCCACTCACTCCATCCATTCTGCTCTGTGTAGTGTGTCACCTCGTGGCTGGCTGCTACACACACATACACACACATTCCTCTCCTCTTCCAGCCCCATAAGCCCCAGCGGCACAGGCATGAGACCAATCAGGAGAGGGTTGTGAGCAGCGTTGCTGGGGCTACGACAGTAGCTGGCAGGAGGGAGGAGGACGGGACAGAGTCCTCTCCCTCTTAGGAATGTACTATACAGCCACAGGTTTGGTTGGGAGGGAGGGGTGATTTGCTGATTGATGCGCCCCCTGGGAGGTGAGTCACAAGGGCGCCTATAGCAGGAGCCCCATCTGCACGGCTCCAGATACGCGTCTGGGGGCACGCATGCCCCTGCTATCTATGAGTTCTGAAGCGAGATTCATTCTCCAGACTCTCTTTAATAAGGTGGGGGAGGTTTTGCTGGGGGTCAAGGAGAACTGGGTAGGCTATGCCACTATCATGTCAAGGAGAACAGTGGCAACAAGGGAAAAAGAAAAAATGTTCCAGACAATCGAAGTTAGGCCTTGTTCACATTATAAATCACCATTGAAATCCCTGATCACTTTTGTGAGCGCTTTTCCCTGTGCTTACAGAGCAATTTGCGCTTTTCTAAGAGCTTTTGTTTGGCAAATTTTTCTTTAGTTCCTGACGACAATCTCTTTGACCTGGAACTGAATAACTGGTGTATTTTGTTTTTTAAAGCGCTCACTAAATCTTTTTTGAAAGCACTTTTTTAAGCGCTTTGCAATTTCCCTATACCTTGGATTGAAGCACAAAAGCCCAGGAAATGGTGCAGGACCCGCGTTTGCGCTCTGAAAGAAAGCTCATCACTCCTGTGAGAACACTCAGAGCAAAATTACACAAGCACTTTTAAAGCGCTTTTAAAAATCGCCAGCGCTTAAAAAAAATGAAAGCGCTCATAGTGTTAACAAGACCTTAAAGTGACAGCAGGAAAATTTGAATTTTGACAGCATACACAAGGCAGTAGAAACAGATTAGGCAAGGGCTGGGAAAACTTTGCGTGGCCTGGGCCACATGCTGCAGACCACATTCCTAAAATACCTTCCTTCCTCCTTTCCTGCAGAGTTGCAAGTGGAAGGAATCAGAGGGTTAAAACTTACCTAATCGCATCTTCCTGTGTCGGGTCTCCTTGGCCACAGGGTGCTGCATCACGTGACGCATCCTGATGTCATGTAACATGACGCCCTGTGGCCATGGTGACACGACGCAGGAAGCAGCTATTAGGTGAGGGTAAACCCTCTGTTTCCTTCTGCTTGCGACTCTACAGGGAAGACCTGAGATGGAGCATGTATCAAGAAGAGCAGTTGTAGTGTGTGTGTAGCCTCTGGCCAGCTATCTCCAGGGAGACCGCATATCCAGCTGGCAGGATGACCTGGGTGGAGTGGATCAGCAGCACTGGCACCAACAAGAGTATACACAAGTTGCGTTAATGGAGTACTGAAAGACAGCAGCAGGATGAGACAGTGAACCTGAGGCAGAGTTGACCGCATTGCTAGCTGTCAGCTTGACCAGGGTGGACTGCATCAGTAATGTCACTCACAAGTGCATATACAAGTAGCATCAATGTAGTTGATGGATGGAGCATGGACTGCATTGCTATGAGCTGGGTGGACTGAATCAGCAATGCTACATAAAAGTAGCATCAATGCATCAAGGTGTCAGCAGCAGGAGGCAGAGGTGGGCCTGGGATGGAATGTGGGTCAGTGAGAGCAGTAGCAGATTGTGTGGCTCTGGTCAGCAATTGCATTGTTAGCTGGCAGCATGAGTTAAGTGGACTGCATAATGTCAACCAAAAGTGTACATACAAGTAGCCTCAATAGAGAACTGAAAGGCAACAGAGGCAGGGGGAGATGTGTCATGGACTGTGGAGATGAATCATGGATTCCATTACTATACGCTGGGTGGAATGAATCAGCAATGCTACCCAAAGTGTATATACAAATAGTGTCGGACTGGGAGCTGGAAAAGCTGAGGTAAACCACTTGCTGACCAAGCCGCAGTAATCGTATGGCTGCTCACAGTGCAGACTTACTGCAGGTTTCTATTGGGAGTGATAACACAGGGTTACCGCTGCTTGGCCAGCAGGTGGATTTCCTCAGATTTTCCACCTCCCACAAGAAAGGCAGCTGCAGCTGCAGAAGGGGGTGGACCTGAGATGGACGCTGGGCCACACTGCTATGAGCTGGGTGGACTGCATCAGCAAATAGGCATGCGCCCTTCTGAGCTCTGCTGTTCAGATACCAAATTCCAAGTAAAACTTGACTTTTCGCCATAGTGCCCCTTTAACAAAACACAGAGTAGGGACACCAAGAGCCAAATATTGTGTAGTATGTACTGGTAGTTGAATTGAAGTATGATAGAGTAATAAGCTATACTCACAAAGCAGGGTTACCTCCAAGGCAACCACTGTATAGGCAGGTGGCGAGATTCTCAGGATCAAGAAGTCGCTCTCCGTAGATGAGGAAAAAAGGGGGATGGACTTAATGTAGCGTAGTATGGATACAGAGGCACCGAAAGGATAAAATAATCTAAAAAGTTTAAAACATGAGGGGGCAGTGGTGGACTTACCTCCTCCAAGCAGACACAAAAGTTGCCAATGTATTTGTCAAATACAACAAGTTTATTTACATACTCCGGGGGACAATGCGGGGCATGTGTATCCATACTAACCTTTATTAACAAGGCCAGATATTATTGCTAAAACTCAAATACTTTGGTCATATAATGAGAAGACCATATTCTTTGGAGAAATTATTGATGCTTGGGAAAATTAAGGGCAAAAGAAAAACAGGACAACATAGGCTAAGATAGAAAGACAGCATATGCAAAGCTATGAACATGCCTATGCAACAGCAGAACTAAGTAGTGATTTACAGAAACATCTGGTGTGCAGAAGTACATATGGTGCCGTAGAGTTGGGTAATTGTAAAGGACAGCAGCCGACTGCTCTACTTCCCGCCGCTGTCCCGGTCTTGCTGCACGGTGCAGAGGCTGACCGCGGGGTCGGCCTTACTGCACCTGCGCATGCCGCCACTGTCAATAATCGCCATGTGGTCCATGGCGCAGGTGCAGTAGTTCTGCACCTGCGCAGTGCGCCGCAGACTACGTGGCGATGATTGAAAGCAGCGGCTTGCGGTCGACCTCTGCACCGTGCAGCGAGACCGGGACAGTGGCGGGGAGCAGAGCGGTCGGCGTGGGACAGTTGGCTGCAAGGGGCTGGAGAAAGCCCCAGGTGAGCAAACCTCATTTTTGTTATTTAGCCGAATAACTCCTTTAAAAACAGAATACTTAACATTAGGTTTGCTTGAGGTAAATTGTTTAGTGAATACTACATGCTTAATCACCATGGTGATAACAGTAGAAAGAGCTCAGAAAAATGATTACAGACAGGAGATGACTGACCCATTCAGATGATTTTGCTCTGTCAGACAACTACAAAAGCGTGTGTGTGTGTGTGTGTGTGTGTGTGTGTGTGTGTGTGTGTGTGTGTGTGTGTGTGTGTAAATATATATATATATATATACATATATATATATATATATATATATATATATATATATATATATATATATATATATATATATATATATACACACACACACGTAGACACGTAGATATATATATACATATATACACACACACAGTGGCTTGCAAAAGTATTCGGCCCCCTTGAAGTTTTCCACATTTTGTCACATTATCGTCACTCACATGAGTCAATTTTATTGGAATTCCAGGTGAAAGACCAATACAAAGTGGTGTACACGTGAGAAGTGGAACAAAAATCCTACATGATTCCAAACATATTTTACAAATAAATAACTGCAAAGTGGGGTGTACGTAATTATCCAGCTCCCTTTGGTCGGAGTGCAGTCAGTTGCCTATAGACATTGCCTGATGAGTGCTAATGACTAAATAGAGTGCACCTGTGTGTAATCTAATGTCAGTACAAGTACAGCTGCTCTGTGACGGCCTCAGAGGTTGTCAAAGAGAATATTGGGAGCAACAACACCATGAAGTGCAAAGAACACACCAGACAGGTCAAGGATAAAGTTATTGAGAAATTTAAAGCAGGCTTAGGCTACAAAAAGATTTCCAAAGCCTTGAACATCCCACAGAGCACTGTTCAAGCCATCATTCAGAAATAGAAGGAGTATGGCACAACTGTAAACCTACCAAGACAAGGCTGTCCACCTAAACTCACAGGCCGAACAAGGAGAGCGCTGATCAGAAATGCAGTCAAGAGGCTCATGGTGACTCTGGACAAGCTGCAGAGATCTACAGCTCCGGTGGGGGAATCTGTCCATAGGACAACTATTAGTCGTGCACTGCACAAAGTTGGCATTTATGGAAGAGTAGCAAGAAGAAAGCCATTGTTAACAGAAAAGCATAAGAAGTCCCGTTTGCAGTTTGCCACAAGCCATGTGGAAGAAGGTGCTCTGGTCAGATGAGATCAAAATGGAACTTTTTGGCCAAAATGCAAAACACTATGTGTGGCAGAAACCTAACACTGCACATCACTCTAAACACGCCATCCCCACTGTCAAATATGGTGGTAGCAACATCATGCTCTGGGGGTGCTTCTCTTCAGCAGGGACAGGGAAGATGGTCAGAGTTGATGGGAAGATGGATGGAGCCAAATACAGGGCAATCTTGGAAGAAAACCTCTTGACTTGAGACTGGGGCGGAGGTTCACCTTCCAGCAGGCCAACGAACCTAAACATAAAGCCAGGGCAACAATGGAATGGTTTAAAACAAAACATATCCATGTGTTAGAATGGCCCAGTCAAAGTCCAGATCTGAATCCAATCGAGAATCTGTGGCAAGATCTGAAAACCGCTGTTCACAAATGCTGTCCATCTAATCTGACTGAGCTGGAGCTGTTTTGCAAAGAAGAATTGGCAAGGATTTCAGTCTCTAGATGTGCAAAGCTGGTAGAGACATACCCTAAAAGACTGGCTGTGATGATTTGCTCAGCTGCCTGTGCAGGCAGGCAGCTTTTTGACCATTGTTTTGATTTGCATACTGCAGGACTCTGGAAAGAAGAGCTTCTGTCAGTTTTGCAACTTGTGCTTGCAGAGGAATTTGCATACGTTGTCATGCAAATTGCCTGGCCACATTCATTGGAGGCGTGTACTATAAGTACTATGTCTTTCCCACAGTGCTTCGCTGTTCATAAGGATTTCGTCCTATGTAACACTCCTGGTGGGGTGTCAGCCTTGCTCTCTGTTTGAACATCAGCTTAGAGTAATTCCTGAATCTGCGCTAGGCAGATTTCCCTAGTGCAGTTAGGATTGTATTATCTGTATTGCCTGTTCTGTCTTGTCTTGCCTGTTGCCATTGTCCTGTCCCTATGGTGGTCGACAGGAAATGGTTCTGATCTCTGTTCTTTGCCCCAATCCAAAGCTTATGTGGATCCTGCTATATCGCACACTACATTAAAGCAGTTAAAAAATCTGTTCTTGTTCCTGAACTCCACCCCTATGGAGATTATTTGGATACTGGCCTGTTTGAACCCCCATTTGCTTCCTGGGATATTGGGGCCTTGCTGGAAGAATTCGATTTTGATTGGAAAGCCTTTTGCGATTTTTACATCGCAAAAAGCGAAGATGTCTTGAATGCTTGTCTCGATTCTATGTACCTTCTGATTGATTCCGATGAATGTGACAAGGATGATGTGGATCTGGTGATCTATGTATGGCAAACGATTTTGAATGAGTTGCACACACACCAACCAATTGATTCCAATAAAGAGACATCGTTGTCGGATGATTGTTCCTGCCTTTCTGGGGTAAAGCATGAGAGTCTTTCTTGACTTTGTGCAATCTGAAATGAATGAGTATGCCGCTGTGGTTGGTTCCTGTGCGAATCCTGAAGGATTCTCTCCTGACAGTGTGCAGTTTGAATCTGTGCGATCTGATGCCTGTTTCTCGGATGTTCCTGCAGATTGTGATCGGCATGAGTCTGCTGGTTTCCTCAAGGATGTGTGGGATCCTTTGTCAGTTAGAAACAGATCTTTGAGATCTTCCGTCTGTGACCCTGCTATGGGGAAAATTTCTTGACTATGCAGCGTCAAAAGTAAAATTTTTATGCCTAATAAAGTTTATCCTGTTGATGTCGCCATTTCTCCTGCAAATGAGTCTCTGTCTCACCCTGTTCACACCTGTAAGGGCCCGTTGCCTGGGGACAGTTGCTCCAGCGTTTCGGTCCTAGATGCCTTGCTGTCTGCTCCACAGGTCGCGGAGGTTTGCGCTATAGAAGCGTCAGTTTCACAACCTAAAGTGAATTTTGATTCGCAGGTTTTGCGTTCTGATTCCTCGGATTTGACATTGTTAGCCGAATCTAAGAGTGAGACAGCGCTTCGGTTTTGCGAATCTGATGCTGAACCTTCTTTGCCTTGTTCAGAGACGCTTTCTCTGAATCTGCCCTGTACCATGAATAAAAACATGATCTCCACTTGCACTGACATTTGTAAGTCCCTTTCTTGTTTTGAGAAAAATGCTGATTCTGCACCCTGTACTCTGGATTAGTTAATATTGCCTTGTACAATGTCTCCTGCAGTGCCCCTAGAGGCTCGTCTAGGTATTGCTGCTATACTCACCTGTTTTTCTGCAGTTTTGGAGTTGCAAACTAGTTTGACTGCTACGCAGAATTCGGGGTGCAGTGAGATTAAAGTTGGGGAGTCAGTGTGTGTTCTAGTAGATATTCCTGTACATTCCGCTCATGATGATGAGATCCAGTCTCAGTTTATAGTGGAACCTTCCCTGGGACATTTGCCCTGTCCACAAAATAAAGTTCTAGTTTTGCCCTGTAACATGGATAGTTCAGAATCCTTCTCAGAAAACTTGAAAAATTATGTTCCTGAAGTTTTGTCTGATGTTCTGGAGGTCTCCGAGTTCCTCCCAAAGGGAGCAGAACTTGTAGGAGATGTCTTCTGGCCCCCAAGTCCTTCTGAGGTGTTGCCCACTTCAGTAGGCATTGCTGTTGTGCTGACTACCTTTGCAGCTCTGGTGGAGCTTCACTCATATGTAGTCAATGATGATATTGCAGTCACAGAAATTTCTGAATTTGAGTCCGAGTCTTCTTTTGAAAGTCCAGTGCTTGAGACCATTGCTCGTGATGATTCTCTGCCCGGTCCTGGTTTTGGTTTCCTCGTGTCGGACTCTGAGGTTGGCAGTTCCCCGACATGTCCTGAGGTTTCTCCTGTGCTGGTGTACCCCAGTGTGCTCTGTGACCCAGAAAGCCCAAGTGTGCCTCGGTTACCAGCGTACTCAGATGCTTGCTCGGTGGAGACATGCTCTGATATAGCCTGCCTGCTTGCATGCCCAGAAGTGGTCCCTGAAAGTCTTGATCTTGATGGGGGTCCTCGTAATTCTGAATCCGGAATTGTCATTGGTTCCATGGGGGTTCTTGGTAATTCTCCATGTGAGCCTGGTGATTGTTCTGCCCTCTTGGGATCTCTGTGGAGCTTCAAAAGGTTCTGGGAGATTCCGGGAGAAATTTTGCTTGGTACCCTGGATAAGATCAACGGTGGCTTTTGTGTTGTAAGGGACACTTCGAACAGGTATTGTGGCAGGTTTAGTATTTTCGGACGCTCCTTGGAAGGTGGTGGGCATTGTCTGGAGGGTGTCGATGGCTTCTTCTCTGGCGTTCACAGTCCTGATGGGTGTTATACTGAGACTGGTAGTACTGATGGGCATGTTTCGGCGGCTTCTGTTTCCAATGAGGTCGGTTTCGGGCGGACTGACTCTGGAATTGGACCTTGTCGGGCTGTCCTGACCCTTATGAGTCTTCAGTTTGAGTCTGTTGCTAATAGCAGTTTTGAGGGTCGTCTGGAATTCGACCCTGGAGGGGGAGGGGTACTGTGATGATTTGCTCAGCTGCCTGTGCAGGCAGGCAGCTTTTTGACCATTGTTTTGATTTGCATACTGCAGGACTCTGGAAAGAAGAGCTTCTGTCAGTTTTGCAGCTTGTGCTTGCAGAGGAATTTGCATACGTTGTCATGCAAATTGCCTGGCCACATTCATTGGAGGCGTGTACTATAAGTACTATGTCTTTCCCACAGTGCTTCGCTGTTCATAAGGATTTCATCCTATGTAACACTCCTGGTGGGGTGTCAGCCTTGCTCTCTGTTTGAACATCAGCTTAGAGTAATTCCTGAATCTGCGCTAGGCAGATTTCCCTAGTGCAGTTAGGATTGTATTATCTGTATTGCCTGTTCTGTCTTGTCTTGCCTGTTGCCATTGTCCTGTCCCTATGGTGGTCGACAGGAAATGGTTCTGATCTCTGTTCTTGGAGTATAGCTGGTGCAGCGGTTGCTACCAGCTATCTCTTCTGTTCTGTCTCCTGGGATCGCGCTAGCTACTTTTCGCTAGCACTGGGGATCCTTCTGTTCTGTCTCCTGGG
This sequence comes from Hyperolius riggenbachi, assembly GCF_040937935.1. Lineage (NCBI taxonomy): Eukaryota > Metazoa > Chordata > Amphibia > Anura > Hyperoliidae > Hyperolius > Hyperolius riggenbachi. The sequence goes on along the minus strand of NC_090655.1, from coordinate 97,685,763 downwards.
ATCGCACTAGCTACTTTTCGCTAGCGCTGGGGATCCTTCTGTTCTGTCTTCTGGGATCGCGCTGGCCACTTTTCGCTAGCGCTGGGGATCCTTCTGTTCTGCTACTCTGTACCTGGATCGCGCTAGCCACTTTTCGCTAGTGCTGTGGATCCTATCTCTCGCTTGTCCCTGTTTTCGTGTGTCTGTCTTGTCTGCTACGCTTGCTGGAGGCTCGGTGAGGTAACCGTTAAGCAAGCGCTCGCGTCCTCTGTTTCATGTTTGTCTGTTAATGGTTAGTTAGGCGTGCTTGTCTCTATTGTGCTTATCACGTGGAGACCGCGCATAACCGCGTGCACTGTTGCGAATGAGTGCGGTGTTCGCGGTTAGCTAGCGTTTGTTATTTTCCGTATCTCCTCATTGTTTTATTTGCTGTGCCTTTGCTACCCTCGTATTCTGTTCTGATCTGCCTTGTGTCACGTCTGGCGATCGCACCTCTCGCGATCGCGTTCCTATTTCATATCTGCTGTTGTGTGTGCACGGTCGCGGGGTGGCGACTGGATTGGCGCACACACATACAACCTGTCCCTTTGCTCATTTCCATTTGCAATCACCTCTCTTGCGATTGCGTTCTGCGCTTCGTACAATTCCTGTCTGGCATTTGTGGAGGTACAGAGGATTGGTTCCTCTGCACTCCCCAGTGCCATCTGCCGACAGGAATTTCCCTCTACAGGTGCGTAGCACCTTTTGCTGGGTGCCTGCAATTACACGCTTGTGGAGGATTTCCGCCGTGTCAGCGCACGCGTTGTGCGCTGATCACGGAGAAAGTTCCACAATCATTACACTGGCAGCTGTAATTGCAGCAAAAGGTGGCTCTACAAAGTATTGACTCAGGGGGCTGAATAATTATGCACACCCCACTTTGCAGTTATTTGTGTTTAAAAAATGTTTGGAATCATGTATGATTTCCGTTCCACTTCTCACATGTACACCACTTTGTATTGGTCTTTCATGTGGAATTCCAATAAAATTGATTCATGTGTGGAAAACTTCAAGGGGACCGAATACTTTTTTAATGCCTATATAGATAGAGTCTAGGGATTCTACATTCTGCTCTTATTTGTCCAAAATCACAATGATACTAGACATAAAACTGTTCTCTTTATAGTAGAAATAAATAGTAACTTTAAACATAGGAAAAGAAGTATATGAGGTAAATAAGATTATAATAATAGTGGTTTAATAGAAGGGAAAAAAAAAGCAGCTAAGGGGCAAAATACCACCTAATTGGTGCTTCATTTGTTTAGGACTATAGAACATCCTATTTAGCTACAGGTAGGCTTCCTTTACAATTACCAGTATCCAATAAATTGCAAAGAAAAAACAGAATAAGCAGCTTCCTGTTAAGTGAATAATAAATCAGGATACAATGAATGCTTCTACAGATACTTTATGAAATCACTAGTGACTCCGTCCCCTCCTTTACTACTGTCTGGGAAACACTACAATGTTATTTAAGAGGTGAGATTAGGAGTACTTCCGTATTCAGGAAAAAAGTAAAGTTTTAAGCATTTTGAATGAGGGCTGTTTACACTCTTTTACCTGACAACAAACATTTAAGTATTCTAACATTTTGTTTAAAATTATATGTAGTATTTTACTCAAAATCAGAAAAAGGGGGGAAAACTACATCAAAATAAACTTTTGAGGAAAGCCTTGTAATTTAGACTTAAGCTTTGTCTGTGTCTGCATGTAGCAATCATATTACCAACAACACTCTGCCCAAATGTGTTGTTAACCAGTTCAGCACCGCAGTGCCGAAAATCTCATGCATCCGAGCAACGTTCACCTCCCATTCATTCGCCTATAACTTTATTGCTACTTATCACAATGAATTGATCTATATCTTGTTTTTTTCGCCACTAATTAGGCTTTCTTTGGGTAGTACATTTTGCTAAGAATTATTTTTTCCTAAATCCATTTTAACAGGAAGATTAAGAAAGAAATGAAAAAATTTCATTATTTCTCAGGTTGTGGCCATTATAGTTTGAAATTAATATACGCTACTGTAATTAAAACTCATGTATTTTATCTGCCCATCTGTCCCGGTTATTACACCGTTTAAATGATGTCCCTATCACAATTTATGTTGCCGATATTTCATTTAGAAATAAAGGTGCATTTTTTCAATTTGCGTCCATCACTATTTATAAGCTTATAATTTTAAATAATATAATAACATACTCTCTTGATATGCATATTTAAAAAGTTCAGACCTTTGGATAACTATTTATGTTGTTTTTTTTTTTTTATTGTATTTTTTTTTATTTTATCTTTTATAAAAAATGTATGTGGGTAGTTTTTGGTGTGGGAGGGAAACTGCTAATTTTAAATGTAAAGTAATATAAAAGTTTACTATTTGGCCACAAGATGGCCACAGTGAGAAAATTCCTAACTAAAATGCAGAGGACAAGTTTCCTGGGGGCAGAAATACCGCGCTCTCTGGATAGAAAGCGTCGGTATTTCTGCGGGGAAGTTAGATCGGTGAATGGGAATTATTTTCCCATTCACTGATCGGGGGGCTAGCGGCGGGTGCGCACGCGTGAGCGCGCCCGATCGTGCGCACCACGCAGGGAAAGCAGCAGTGCCTATCTGGACAAGGAAGCTCGTCCAGATAGGCCTAACTGGTTAAAGAGACTCTGAAGCGAGTCTAAATTCATAAATAGGATATGTAAGGGAGCTCTGAGCAAATTAGTACAAATTTATTAAAGCGTATAACCATCATATAGACAACCATCACAGTAGATAAAACCTTCCCCCCCTAAAATCAAACCAATTAAGCTGGGCTAAATACATGTGTCCCTAATAGGAGTGCACATCCTATAGCAACAGGGATCCTTGCATGCATGAATTATTCTCTTCAGGCCCAGCTTATGCAGTATTGGTGATCACCACCACAATGCTTGGTGCGTGTAAATCTTCGGATTCCCCCTGTGTGTCTTGTAAACACGCCTCTGTGTAGTGATAACACTTACACAGCCATTACTGACACTTACACGTGTTTGACACAGATCTCTGATGAAGGCGTACGCATGCTGAAACGCGTCATGATGCTGCAAGCACTGTGAAAGAGGACCCCACAATCCCACCCCACCCCACCCCAAAGGTCTGAGATCCAACTCGACATCCCTGCTACTGGCCACAGCATTGGGAATTGGAGAAAGGAGAGGGAGAAAGGGAATCCTCACAGCCCAGATGTTGGCCGATATGCTTTTATAGCATTTACTTCTTGTAAGTGCAATTTTTTTATTCCTTTTAACAGTAATAAAATGTTAATGCACCAGAGAGCGCTCGTGTGAAGAAAAATGGCCTGCATTTTACAAACACTGGCAGGAGAACAATTTAAGTGCTAGACCAGTAAATCTAGGAAAAATTCTAGGAGAAAAATACACTTCATAGCAGGGTCTTATAATTACAGTACCCATGTAAGGCCTGCTGGATTCTCTGACTTTGTATCAGCCCCATGCCCCAATCTACCTCCACAGTCTTCCCCTAGTGTGGTGCATCTCCGATTGAACAGGAGACAAAGCAGTGTCTATATCACGATCTGTTCCTGCTGGTGACGTTTGTGAACTGTATGGACTTCCTCTGTTCACCAGCAGATGTCCGCTCTCATTTCAAGAACATTGTACATTCCTCCTGAAGTTCCCTCTGCCCACCAGCAGAGGTCTCTGTATTCAAGAACTGTGCCTCTGCAGCCTTGGAAGAGGTCACATGACCATGCTGCAGAGTATATAAGTCCAGCTACAACAGAACACTGTTGCTAGTTCATTGATGTGGATAGCCCTAGAGCCTGTGTTCTGGTCACTTGTCCTGTTACCTGTTACCTGTAACCTGTCTGCCTGTTACCTGATTGATTGTCTCCCTGGTGTATGATATTGGCTTTGTCTGACTATTCTTTTGCTCACTGATTGTATTGCTTGATGTCCTGGTATCTGATCTCGGCTTGCTGACTAACCTATTGCCTGCTGCATATGTCCTGCGCTTGATTGTATATTATCCTGTATATATTTTAGTTAGTTAGCTTAGTTAGATAGGGTCCGGGGTTCACTGTGTGCACGCTGTATATATTATATTTGGTTTGTGTATGTCTGATCGTAAGACATTTGCCTGCAACCGTATTGCCAGTTTGCAATCATTTGCTACTTGTACAGTTCACTTGTATTTACGTTCATGCACCAATTGCAGCATCACTTGTGTGTGTATATATCCTGCCCTTGTAAATAAATCATTACTTTATTTCACCTTATCCCTGGTTTGGTCTTCAGTATTTCTACATTAAGTGACATTCTGCATTCAGTGCAAATCTGCATGCACTCCTCGTTACAGTCTACCTGACTTCAGTTGCACCTAGGCCTTAACCACTTGAGGACCACAGTCTTTTCGCCCCTTAAGGACCAGAGCCTTTTTTTCCATTCAGACCACTGCAGCTTTCATGGTTTATTGCTCGGTCATACAACCTACCACCTAAATGAATTTTGCCTCCTTTTCTTGTCACTAATACAGCTTTCTTTTGGTGCTATTTGATTGCTGCTGCGAGTTTTAGTTTTTATTATATTCATCAAAAAAGACATGAATTTTGTCAAAAAAATGACTTTTGTAACTTTCTGTGCTGACATTTTTCAAATAAAGTAAAATTTCCTATACATTTGAGCGCGAAAGTTATTCTGCTACATGTCTTTGATAAAAAAACAAAAAACACTCAGTGTATATTTATTGGATTGGGTAAAAGTTATAGCATTTACAAACTATGGTGCCAAAAGTGAATTTTCTCATTTTAAAGCATCTCTGACTTTTCTGAACACCTGTCATGTTTCATGAGGTGCTAAAATTCCAGGATAGTATAAATAATCCCCAAATGACCCCATTTTGGAAAGAAGACATCCCGAAGTATTCAGTGAGAGGCATGGTGAGTTCATAGAAGATTTTATTTTTTGTCACAAGTTAGCGGAAAATGACACTTTATGACAAAAAGAAAAAAATTCCATTTCTTCTAACTTGCGACAAAAAAAAAAAAATGAACTTACTATGCCACGGACTTACTATGCTCCTCTCTGAATACCTTGAAGTGTCTACTTTCCAAAATGGGGTCATTTGTGGGGTGTTTTCACCGTACTGGCATTTTGGGGGGTGCTTAATTGTAAGCACCCCTGTAAAGCCTAAAGGTGCTCATTGGACTTTGGACCCCTTAGCGCAGTTAGGCTGCAAAAAAGATTGCAAAAAAGTGCCACACATGTGGTATTGCCGTACTCAGGAGACGTAGTATAATGTGTTTTGGGGTGTATTTTTACACATACTCATGCTGGGTGGGAGAAATATCTCCGTAAATGACAATTTCTTTATTTTTTTTACACACAATTGTCTATTTACAGAGATATTTCTCCCACTCAGCATGGGTATGTGTAAAAATACACCCCAAAACACATTATACTACTTCTCCTGAGTACGGCGATACCACATGTGTGGCACTTTTTTGCACCCTAACTGCGCTAAGGGGCCCAAAGTCCAATGAGTGCCTTTAGGATTTCACAGGTCATTTTGCGTCATTTGGTTTCAAGACTACTCCTCACGGTTTAGGGCCCCTAAAATGCCAGGGCAGTATAGGAACCCCACAAATGACCTCATTCTAGAAAGAAGACACCCCAAGGTATTCCGTTAGGAGTATGGTGAGTTCGCAGAAGATTTTATTTTTTGTCACAAGTTAGCGGAAATTGATTTTAATTGTTTTTTTTCACAAAGTGTCATTTTCCGCTAACTTGTGACAAAAAATAAAATCTTCTATGAACTCACCATACTCCTAACGGAATACCTTTAGGTTTCTTCTTTCTACCATTTTAAAAAGAAGACTCCCCAAGGTATTCTATTAAGAGTATGGTGAGTTCACAGAAGATTTTTTTTTTGTCACAAGTTAGCGGAAAATGAACCTTTGTGAAAAAAAAAAAAAAAAACAATAAAAATCAATTTCCGCTAACTTGTGACAAAAAATAAAATCTTCTATGAACTCATCATACACCTAACAGAATACCTTGGGGTGTCTTCTTTCTAAAATGGGGTCACTTGTCGGGTTCCTATACTGCCCTGGCATTTTAGGGGCCCTAAACCGTGAGGAGTAGTCTTGAACCCAAATGTCTCAAAATGACCTGTGAAATCCTAAAGGTACTCATTGGACTTTGGGCCCCTTAGCACAGTTAGGCTGCAAAAAAGTGTCACACATGTGGTATCGCCGTACTCAGGAGAAGTAGTATAATGTGTTTTGTGGTGTATTTTTACATATAACCATGCTGGGTGGGAGAAATATCTCTGTAAATGACACATTTTTGATTTTTTTTTTTTTTTTACACACAATTGTCATTTACAGAGAGATTTCTCCCACCCAGCATGGGTATGTGTAAAAATACACCACAAAACACATTATACTACTTCTCTTGAGTACGGCAATACCACATGTGACACTTTTTTGCAGCCTAGGTGCGCTAAGGGGCCCAACGTCCTATTCACAGGTCAATTGGAGGCATTTGTTTTCTAGACTACTCCTCACGGTTTAGGGCCCCTAAAATGCCAGGGCAGTATAGGAACCCCACAAGTGACCCCATTTTAGAAAGAAGACACCCCAAGGTATTCCGTTAGGTGTATGGTGAGTTCATAGAAAATTTTATTTTTTGTCACAAGTTAGCGGAAATTGATTTTTATTGTTTTTTTTCACAAAGTGTCATTTTTCACTAACTTTTGACAAAAAATAAAATCTTCTATGAACTCGTCATATACCTAACAGCATACCTTGGGGTGTCTTTTTTTCTAAAAAAGGGGTCACTTGTGGGGTTCCTATACTGCCCTGGCATTTTACGGGCCCAAAACCGTGAGTAGTCTGGAAACCAAATTTCTCAAAATGAGATAAGCATCTGCAAATTTTGATGACAGGTGGTCTATGAGGGGGCAAATTTTGTGGAACCGGTCATAAGCAGGGTGGCCTCTTAGATGACAGGTTGTATTGGGCCTGATCTGATGGATAGGAGTGCTAGGGGGGTGACAGGAGGTGATTGATGGGTGTCTCAGGGGGTGGTTAGAGGGGAAAATAGATGCAATCAATGCACTGGGGAGGTGATCGGAAGGGGGTCTGAGGGGGATCTGAGGGTTTGGCCGAGTGATCAGGAGCCCACACGGGGAAAATTAGGGCCTGATCTGATGGGTAGGTGTGCTAGGGGGTGACAGGTGGTGACAGGAGGTGATTGATGAGTGTCTCAAGGTGTGATTAGAGGGGGGAAATAGATGCAAGTAATGCACTGGCGAGGTGATCGGGGCTGGGGTCTGAGGGCGTTCTGAGGGTGTGGGCGGGTGATTGGGTGCCCTAGGGGCAGATATGGGTCTAATCTGATGGGTATCAGTGACAGGGGCTGATTGATGGGTGATCAGTGGGTGATTAGATGGCAGAACAGATGTAAACAATGCACTTTGGAGGTGATCTGAGAGTAGGTCTGGGGCAATCTGATGGTGTGGGTGGGTGATCAGATTGCCCGCAAGGGGCAGGTTAGGGGCTGATTGATGGGTGGCAGTGACAGGGGGTGATTGATGGGTGGCAATGACAGGGGGTGATTGATGGGTGATTGATAGGTGATTGACTGGTGATTGACAGGTGATCAGTGGGTTATTACAGGGAAGAACAGATGTAAATAATGCACTGACGAATTGATAAGGGGGGGGGGGGTCTGAGGGCAATCTGAGCGTGTGGGCGGTTGATTGGGTGCCCACAAGGGGCAGATTAGGGTCTAATCTGATGGGTAACAGTGACAGGTGGTGATAGGGGGTGATTGATGGGTGATTGATGGGTAATTAGTGGGTGTTTAGAGGAGAGAACAGATGTAAACACTGCACTTGGGAGGTGATCTGATGTCGGATCTGTGGGCGATCTATTGGTGTGGGTGGGTGATCAGATTGCCCGCAAGGGGCAGGTTAGGGGCTGATTGATGGGTGGCAGTGACAGAAGGTGATTGATGGGTGATTGACAGGTGATTGACATGTGATCAGTGGGTTATTACAGGGGGGTATAGAGGCATACAGTACACAGGGAGGGGGGGGGGGTCTGGGGAGAATCTGAGGGGTGGAGGTGATCAGGAGCGAGCAGGGGGCAGTTTAGGGTTAAAAAAAATAGCATTGACAGAAAGTGACAGGGAGTGATTGATGGGTGATTAGGGGGGTGATTGGGTGCTAACAGTGGTCTGGGGGGTGGGCAGGGGGCGGCTGATGGGTGCTGTGGGCGATCAGGGGGCAGGGGTGGGGGGGGAAATCAGTGTGCTTCGGTGCAGACTAGGGTGGCTGCAGCCTGCCCTGGTGGTCCCTCGGGCACTGGAACCACCAGGGCAGGAGGCAGCCTGTATAATAGGCTTTGTATACATTACAAAGCCTATTATACACATCCATGGCGGCGATCGGGCAGCTAGTAACCCGCCGGCGCTTCCAAACGGCCGGCGGGTTACAGCGCGAAGGGGGCGGAGCCAGTCGGCGGGGGCGGTCCTTATGTGGCTAATTCGCAAGGTATGGAGGCTGATGAGAGGAAAAGGCAGAGATACCAACAGAACTTGTAAGACAGGACGAAGTCAGGAATCATACACAGGAGTCAATACACGAAACAGGGCAATCCAGTATGGTAGTCAAATTTAGGCAAAGGGTCAATCGAGGTGACAAACAAGACTTGGTCAGGAACAGGCTAAGTATCAAAGACAAGTTAATCAATGGCAAGTCTATATCTAATATCAAGACAAGAGGCACCCAGCAATTAGATAAACCAACACTATCACGGGTAAATGAGAAGTGAGAAAGGAAGGCTTTTATACTCACTTATACTCACTATCCCATGAGGACCAGCATGTAACTTCCAACACCGGTGAGTGGTAATTAATCACGCGTGTGCTGCTCAGAACTGCAGAACAACCCACAGGTGGATTCATGACAGTGTCCAGTGCTGCTCAGAACTGCAGGGTACTTGAAGATGTCAATGACATGCACTACAAATGCCAGCAAACTTATGCAACCAAATGTGTGCAGAGATATCAGAACTGCCAGGCTGCATTTCAACTGCAACAAACAGGACACACTAGAGGGGAGATCATGACAACCCATTAATGACGATTGGTGTTTGTTGAATACTACCTATTTTGTTGAATATTTATTGTGAACAACAACATCTACAGTGTCACGCTTGCCTTACCCTTCCGTAACAAGCAGGCAACTGATTCAGTCAGGGTGAATTAGAACACATGCATGCTCATTCAGGGTCAGTAATTCAAATATTTTACCATTGAAATAAGTAGTAGAATATCTGTAATTTTACAGATATTCTACTAGTGCCAATCCCCTGCACCCTTTTTTCCAGGCAGCTTTTCTACATGAATGCACTTTAGAAACCATCTATGAATCCTCCAGGCCTCTATCTAGTTTTCTCTCATTTCATTCTCAGCCACACTTCTTGAACAATATGTCTACTTGGACCTGGTAAAGTGCTCCTCTCCCAACCTCAACTTTAGTCTAGCTTCCACCCTCAGTATGCATGGTTTACTTTATGAGCTAAAGGGAGCTATATGCACAGCTGCAATGGCAGCTGTCAACAGTAGGGAATTCCGAATTTTTCTGAAATATGAGTGCTGCAGGCAAATACCAAATTTTGCATTCCGGGTTTCGTGTCCCAAACTAATTTTCATTGAATGGCGTCAACACTGGACTTATCACTCACTCTGAAAATATGTATACAATATATACACATTTATGGTTACAGCTAGAACACACCTGTTACTATTTTGTGTACTATGGGCCCATGTGATTGGTTTGCATCCATGATATTTTACTTAGCTATGTTAACCATCAAATAATGAATACCTTGTTTGGCCTCTGAGGAAGCAGCATAGAGCCCGCAAAGTGTGCATCAGGCGCATGTATATTTACATGGATATTGTATGTTAATGAGAAGTACAATATTTTTTAAACATGGACTGTACATAAACAATGTTTTTACATTACATATTTCAAATATCACATATAAATGTTTTCAAGTTTGGTCACTTTGCAAACCCCTCTCAAAACTGAGTCTCCTCTTTTTAACGTTCGTAGCGGAAACCTCGATTCAGGCTTGGGAATGTAATCTGCAGCTCAGAATGGTAATCCTGAGCCAGACTCGGGGTAGTCATCAGGAGGTATGCACAGAGCCCCTATGCAGCAGGCGTTTTAACTCATAACCCCAGGATCCATTCTTCTTCTTCCAGTCCTCAGAGGCTCTCGATCCCTCTGGAGAGATCGCCATTTATCACATGGCGACAGACTGCAATCGCACTGTAGGGGTAGAGCTGGTGGATGGAGGGGGAAAATTGCACCACTGGATCCAGGGGATGTAAGTAATGTGCTGGGCTGCCGCAGATCTATCGGTATGATTTTTTCCTGCTGTTAGGGTCTAAAAGCTTGTGAAAATTTCACCACTTTTAGACCCTAAAATCCCAAAGTAATCCTACCATTAGGGAGGTTAAAGGGAACCTTAACTGAGAGGGATATGGATGTTTCATTTTAAACAATACCAGTTGCTTGTCAGTCCTGCTGATTTCTTTAGCTGCAGTAGTAGCTGAATAACACACCTGAAACAAGCATGCAGCTAATCCAGTCTGACTTCAGTCAGAGCACCTGATCTGCATGCTTGTTGAGGGGCTGTGGCTAAATGTATTATGCTAGGTACACACCATACAATTTTCTGTTAGATTTTCTCTTAGATTTACCTGCCAGATAGCTTTTTTCCATGTTGTAGGTAAATATAACAGAAGAATCTAACAGAAAATTGTATGGTGTGTACCTAGCATTAGAGACACAGGATCAGCAGAAGAGTCAAGCAACTGGTATTATTTTAAAAGGAAAATCTGTATCCTTCTCAGTTTAGGTTCCATTTAAAGCACACCTGGCCTTAGAGGGCTATGGAGGCAGCCCTATTTTACTTTTAAACAATGCAGATTGCCTGGCTGTCCTGCTTGATCCTCTGCCTCTATCACTCTTAGCCATAAACCCTGAACAAGCATGCAAATCAGGTGCTCTGACTGACGGCATGCTTGTTTCAGGTGAGTTATTCAGGCACCACTGCAGCCAAGGTAGATCAGCATGGCTTCCAACAGTGATGCTCCAATGTACCCAAATTCTATTTGAGTACATTAGAATTCAGGTCTGGGTCAAATTCAGATTCGCCCAATTCTAATGGACTTTAATTCGATTCGGGGGCAGTCATTCGGATCCGGGTCAGCGGAAAATTCGTCCGTGGTCGCGAATTCGCGATTCAAAACTCGCCGAATTTAAAGGTTAATTGCAAAGCCCCCTTAACCACTTTCTGACCGCCTAACGCACAGAGGCGGCCGGGAAGCAGACCCCGCAAGGACCAGCTCACCCACAGAGGCAGCGGTCCTTGTTGTAGGAGCATGGGCGGAGCGATCGCGTCATCCGTGACACGATCCTCCACCGGCGCCTGACTCCGCTCACCCACCGCAACATCCCGCCGGCCATACGGAAGCGCCGGCGGGATGTTAACCCCACGATCGCCGCATACAAAGTGTATAATACACTTTGTAATGTTTACAAAGTGTATTATACAGGCTGCCTCCTGCCCTGGTGGTCCCAATGTCCGAGGGACCACCAGGGCAGGCTGCAGCCACCCTATGTCGCACCCAAGCACACTGATTTCCCCCCCCCCCCCCTTGCCCCAGATCGTCCACAGCACCCCTCAGACCCCCCCTGCCCACCCCCCAGACCCCTGTTTGCACCCAATCACCCATCAATCACTCCCTGTCACTATCTGTCAACGCTATTTTTTTATCCCCCCCCCTGCCCCCTCCTGATCACCCCCCACCCCTCAGATTCTCCCCAGACCCCCCCCCCCCGACCCCCCCTGTGTACTGTATGCATCTATCCCCCTGATCACCTGTCAATCACCCATCAATCACCCATCAATCACCCCCTGTCACTGCCACCCATCAATCACCCCCTGGCACTGCCACCCATCAATCACCCCCTGGCACTGCCACCCATCAATCAGCCCCTAACCTGCCCCTTGCGGGCAATCTGATCACCCACCCACACCAATAGATCGCCCGCAGATCCGACATCAGATCACCTCCCAAGTGCAGTGTTTACATCTGTTCTCTACCCTAAACACCCACTAATTACCCATCAATCACCCTCTATCACCACCTGTCACTGTTACCCATCAGATCAGACCCTAATCTGCCCCTTGCGGGCACCAAATCACCCGCCTACACGCTCAGATTGCCCTCAGACCCCCCTTATCAATTCGCCAGTGCAGTAGTTACATCTGTTCTTCCCTGTAATAACCCACTGATCACCTGTCAATCACCTGTCAATCACCCATCAATCACCCCCTGTCACTGCCACCCATCAATCACCCCCTGGCACTGCCACCCATCAATCACCCCCTGGCACTGCCACCCATCAATCAGCCCCTAACCTGCCCCTTGCGGGCAATCTGATCACCCACCCACACCAATAGATCGCCCGCAGATCCAACGTCAGATCCCCTCCCAAGTGCATTGTTTACATCTGTTCTCTCCTCCAAACACCCACTAATTACCCATCAATCACCCCCTGTCACTGCTATCCATCAGATTAGGCCCCTATCTGCCCCTAGGGCACTCAATCACCCGCCCACACCCTCAGAACGCCCTCAGACCCCAGCCCTGATCACCTCACCAGTGCATTGCTTGCATCTATTCCCCCCTCTAATCACACCTTGAGACACCCATCAATCAACTCCTGTCACCCCCTAGCACACCTACAATTAACAGATCAGGCCCTAATTTTCCCCGTGTGGGCTCCTGATCACTCGGCCAAACCCTCAGATCCGCCTCAGACCCCCTTCCGATCAACGCCCCAGTGCATTGATTGCATCTATTTTCCCCTCTAACCACCCCCTGAGACACCCATCAATCACCTCCTGTCACCCCCCTAGCACTCCTATCCATCAGATCAGGCCCAATACAACCTGTCATCTAAAAGGCCACCCTGCTTATGACCGGTTCCACAAAATTTGCCCCCTCATACACCACCTGTCATCAAAATTTGCAGATGCTTATACCCCTGAAAAGTCATTTTGAGACATTTGGTTTCCAGACTACTCACGGTTTTGGGCCCGTAAAATGCCAGGGCGGTATAGGAACCCCACAAGTGACCCCATTTTAGAAAAAAAGACACCCCAATGTATTCTGTTAGGTGTATGACGAGTTCATAGAAGATTTTATTTTTTGTCAAAAGTTAGCGGAAATTGATTTTTTACTGTTTTTTTTTTCACAAGTGTCATTTTTCACTAACTTGTGACAAAAAAATAAAATCTTCTATGAACTCGCCATACACCTAACGGAATACCTTGGGGTGTCTTCTTTCTAAAATGGGGTCACTTGTGGGGTTCCTATACTGCCCTGGCATTTTAGGGGCCCTAAACCTTGAGTAGTAGTCTAGAAAACAAATGCCTCAAAATGACCTGTGAATAGGACGTTGGGCCCCTTAGCGCACCTAGGCTGCAAAAAAGTGTCACACATGTGGTATCGCCGTACTCTCTCTGTAAATGGACAATTGTGTATAAAAAAAATCAAACAATAGTCATTTACAGAGATATTTCTCCCACCCAGCATGGGTATGTGTAAAAATACACCCCAAAACACATTATACTACTTCTCCTGAGTACGGCGGTACCACATGTGTGGCACTTTTTTATACCCTAAGTACGCTAAGGGGCCCAAAGTCCAATGAGTACCTTTAGGATTTCACAGGTCATTTTGCAACATTTGGTTTCAAGACTACTCCTCACAGTTTAGGGCCCCTAAAATGCCAGGGCAGTATAGGAACCCCACAAATGACCCCATTCTAGAAAGAAGACACCCAAAGGTATTCCGTTAGGAGTATGGTGAGTTCATAGAAGATTTTATTTTTTGTCACAAGTTAGCGGAAAATGACACTTTGTGAAAAAAACAATTAAAATCAATTTCCGCTAACTTGTGACAAAAAAAATAAAACTTCTATGAACTCACCATACTCCTAACGGAATACCTTGGGGTGTCTTCTTTCTAAAATGGGGTTATTAGTGGGGTTCCTATACTGCCCTTGCATTTTAGGAGCCCTGCAAATTTGGGGATTCTGGCATTTAAGGGGGCTTTGTTATTAACCCTTAAAGTCGGCGGGTTTTGGGCGACGGTAGCCTAATCCGAATTCGTGATCACGGGTTAAAACCCGTGATCATGGCCGAATTCGAGAGGTACGATTCGGGAAAATTTGACTTCAAATTTGGGAGCAGGATCGCTGTTTGAATTCGGCAAACATGAAAATCTACCCGTGATCACGGGTAGAATTAAAATTCGCGAATTTGGAGAGCAACCTTGGCTACCAACAACTGGAGTTGTTTAAATGGAGCATAATATGGCAGCACCAAATCCTTCTCAGTTCAAGTGTACTTTAAGTGAACCTTAGTCTACAGGGCATACTGAGAGGAATACTGTTCTGTGCATTACATACGCTAATGTCAGATGTTGCTTGGATAAGAAAAGTACATTCTGCAAGTTGTTCAGACACTGCTCCCCCATCCAATTATTGTCAACATGATGTAGTCAGAGAGGGGCTGGCTGGGGGCACTAAGCAATCTCTCTCTCTCTGAGCACATAACTGACCCTGCGCACCTCCTCTCTGTGAAAGGGCTGAAAGAATGGTCTGAAGGGGGCTGGAGGAACACCCAGGTAAGTATAAATCCTGGGACAGTATTCATCTCAGGTACACTTTAATACTGTAGAATGGCACCCTTATAGGAGACTAAAGGTGGCCACTAATGATACAATCTTTTTCATCCAATTTTACCAAATCTATGTAGTATAAGGGTAAACTGAATGAATATATTGAATGGATAATTTAGGCAGTTACCTTATATTACATAGAAATGGTAAGATTGGATGAAAAAGATTGCATCGTTAGTGGCCAGCTTAAGGATAATTCTCAGCAGTCTCCTCCAGTTGCTATCATGGCAGTGGCATAAGGGAGATGACCAGCTCCTTTCATACAATTCTAAAGCTATGTACACACTTGTGATTATTGTAGCTCATCAGGTATTTGGAAAAAATCCTTTAAAGGAATACTATCGATGTATGCATTTATTTTTAAATGCTGTATGTTGTAGCACACATTAGGACAAGTACTAGGAGCAATTTGATTCCTCACACAGCTGTTCCTCTCAGCTGTAAAATCCTCCGTCAGTTTTGGCCGTCAGTGTTTGATACAAATGTATCTATATGCTGAGGGCTCCCAGAGGGCTAAGCCCATGTCTGCACAGGGGAGTTGCTATCAACTCCTCAGTTTATAGTTTAATTATCACCTTGCTGAAAGAATCTTATTGATATGGTGGTAAGGGGTTAAAGATTCTAGCAATGTGTGTTTATTATCTTTGCTTCTCTTGACTGATAAAGATACTAATAATGCTAATTGTAAACAGTGGTCTGCCCCTCTCAGCAGCTTGTAAAGTGGATGCAGCCTGGAGTGAATCACCACAAGCAGGCAGCCAGACTGAGTGTAAACACAGACTATTGTTTATAGCTAGTTATATTCCAGCAATATT
The DNA here is from genome assembly GCF_040937935.1 of Hyperolius riggenbachi. Classification (NCBI taxonomy): domain Eukaryota; kingdom Metazoa; phylum Chordata; class Amphibia; order Anura; family Hyperoliidae; genus Hyperolius; species Hyperolius riggenbachi. Next base: position 97,670,105 of record NC_090655.1, on the reverse strand, counting down.
CCAGCTCATTTAGTTACCTGTTACCACCTCAGATCAGCCTATTTCTCCTCATGTCTCCTGCATGCTGTGAGTGACACAGTGAAATATATTTGTGAGCTGTGTGACAGAGTAACCAAGCAGCTCAGGGTGACCCAAACTACTATGAGCTGTGTGAGAAATGAATTTTTAAGCAGGGATAGCAAGAGAGAGACCTGGGTGAATAAATAAAGTGCCCCTAGCACTAGTGGTAATGTGTACACTAATATACAGTATTAAAAAAAAAAGTCGTTTCAATCGATAGTACTCCTTTAAGCCACGAATTGGGGACCAACGCTGTACAGACACATCTCTACTCCATCTGGCTAGCTATGCTATCTGCTGCTATGGGGTGGGGTGGAGGGATGATGATCAGCACCCAATTGAGCAGCTTCTCATGAATTGGGGGAGTAAAAATAACATTCTGACCGGATATTGAGTGTCGTTAAGGATCCAACATGTTGGATCCTCAATCAATCAATGTCAGCTGTATGTTGTATACAAATTGGAAGCATGAATGATCACTATAAGCCATTTCAGCCAACTTTTATCTAATGTATGCATGTACTTTTACTCTAGTTGTAGATCTTCAAAATAGGTGAAAAAAAAATCCCCTTTGGCCAGCTCATTCACAGCATTGGCCAGATCATTTGTTTACATTTCCTTCCCTAGGGTTCCAAACTTATAAAAGAATGAAAGAGGGCCATTTGTCCATTACCAAAATAGCACCTGAGCTTTGGGAACCTCTGCAGTCCTTTGGACTATGCAAAGTCTCATAGCAGCCTCCAAAGACTGCATATAAATTTCTTCAAAAGACTTATGAAATTAATACTGATTATGCTGGATGAATTCCACTTTTTCTAGAAAATCAAAAGTAAGCTTATCACTAACATGCTGGTCTACCATTTCTCATGTGGCAGTTAGTATGAGGACGTCTCCAAACTTTACCACACAGTACTAGGATCCAAGAGATGCCTATATATGATACCAATGTCCATCTGCCGCCAACAACTTAACCTCACAGCAGTTTAAATACAACAATCTTTTTTTGATCTACATTACTGGCAAACTCTCATCCATAATAGTCTTTCTGCCCTACACTTCAGAGAAGAGTAAAATAGAATAATACAGGGGTACAGTTCAATGGAAATACCGACTCCCTTAAGTTAAAAAAAAACACCCATTTTACTCACCAACAGGGTCCAAAAGAACCTAGGACCCCCCAAAAAATAAATGCCATTCCACTCATGGTGGTACAATGATTGTTCTAACAAATATGCTGCTCCCAACATAAAACAAGACAGACTTATGTGCATACATATATATATATATATATATATATATATATATATATATATATATATATATATATACACACACACACACACACACACACACACACACACACACACACACACATATATACACATACATATATATATATATACACACACACACTCACTCACCTAAAGGATTATTAGGAACACCATACTGATACAGTATTTGGCCCTCTTTTGCCTTCAGGACTGCCTTAATTCTACTTGGCATTGATTCAATAAGGTGCTGAAAACATGCTTTAGAAATGTTGGCCCATATTGATAGGATAGCATCTTGCAGTTGATGGAGATTTGTGGGATGCACATCCAGGGCATGAAGCTCCTGTTCCATCACATCCCAAATATGCTCTATTGGTTTGAGTTCTGGTGACTGTGGGGGCCATTTTAGTACAGTGAACCCATTGTCATGTTCAAGAAACCAATTTGAAATTATTCGAGCTTTGTGGCATGGTGCACTATCCTGCTGGAAGTAGCCATCAGACGATGGGTACATGGTGGTCGTGAAGGGATCGACATGGTTAGAAACAAAGCTCAGGTAGCCGTGGCATTTAAGTGATGCCCAATTGGCAATAAGGGGCCTACAATGTGCCAAGAAAAAATCCCCCACATCATTACACCACCACGAATAGCCTGCCCAGTGGTAACAAGGCATGATGGATCCATGTTCTCATTCTTTTTACGCCAAATTCTGACTATCGACGCTCATCAGACCAGGCAACATTTTTCCAGTCTTCAACTGTCCAATTTTGGTGAGCTTGTGCAAATTGTAGCCTATTTTTCCTATTTGTAGTGGAGATTAGTGGTACCCGGTGGGGTCTTCTGCTGTTGTAGCCCATCCGCCTCAAGGTTGTGCGCGTTTGGGCTTCACAAATGCTTTGCTGCATACCTCGGATGTAACGAGTGGTTTTTTCAGTCAACGTTGCTCTTCTATCAGCTTGAAGCAGTCGGCCCATTCTCCTCTGACCTGTAGCATCAACAAGGCATTTTCGCCCACAGGACTGCCATATACTGGATTTTTCACACCATTCTTTGTAAACCCTAGAAAATGGTTGCGAGTGAAAATCCCACTAACTGAGCATATTGTGAAATACTCAGACTGGGTCCATCTGGCACCAACAACCATGCCACGCTCAAAATTTCTTAAAATCACCTTTCTTTCCCATTCTGACGTTCAGTTAGGAGTTCAGGATATTGTCTTGACCAGGATCACAAGTAATCCTTTAGGTGAGTGTATATATTCTCTCTCTCTCTCTCTCTCTCTATATATATATATATACACACACACACACACACACACACACACACACACACACACACACACACACACACACACACACACACACACACACACACACACACAGTGACCCCCCTTGAAGTTTTCCACATTTTGTCACATTACTGCCACAAACATGAATACATTTTATTGGAATTCCACATGAAAGACCAATACAAAGTGGTGTACACGTGAGAAGTGGAACAAAAATAATACATGATTCCAAACATTTTTTACAAATCAATAACCGCAAAGTGGGGTGTGCGTAATTATTCAGCCCCCTGAGTCAATACTTTGTAGAACCACCTTTTGCTGCAATTACAGCTGCCAGTCTTTTAGGGTATGTCTCTACCAGCTTTGCACATCTAGAGACTGAAATCCTTGTACATTCTTCTTTACAAAACAGCTCCAGCTCAGTCAGATTAGATGGACAGCGTTTGTGAACAGCAGTTTTCAGATCTTACCACAGATTCTCGATTGGATTTAGATCTGGACTTTGACTGGGCCATTCTAACACATGGATATGTTTTGTTTTAAACCATTCCATTGTTGCCCTGGCTTTATCGTTCGTATCGTTTTCCTGCTGGAAGGTGAACCTCTGCCCCAGTCTGAAGTCTTTTGCAGACTTCAAGAGGTTTTCTTCCAAGATTGCCCTGTATTTGGCTCCATCCATCTTCCCATCAACTCTGACCAGCTTCCCTGTCCCTGCTGAAGAGAAGCACCCTCAGAGCATGATGCTGCCACCACCATATTTGACAGTGGGAATGGTGTGTTCTGATTGATGTTCAGTGTTATTTTTTTGCCACACATAGCGTTTTGCATTTTAGCCAAAAAGTTCAATTTTGGTCTCATCCGATCAGAGCACCTTTTTCCACAGGTTTGCTGTGTCCCTCACATGGCTTGTGGCAAGCTGCAAATGGGACTTCTTATGCTTTTCTGTTAACAATGGCTTTCTTCTTGTCACTCTTCCATAAGAGCCAACTTTGTGCAGTGCATGACTAATAACTGTCCTATGGACAAATTCCCCCACCTGAGCTGTAGATCTCTGCAGCTCGCCCAGAGTCACCATGGGCCTCTTGACTGCATTTCTGATCAGCGCTTTCCTTGTCTTGGTAGGTTTACAGTTCTGCCATAGTCCTTCCATTTCTGAATGATCGCTTGAACAGTGCTCCGTGGGATGTTCAAGGCTTTGGAAATCTTTTTGTAGCCTAAACCTGCTTTAAATGTCTCAATAACTTTATCCCTGACCCGTCTGGTGTGTTCTTTGAACTTCATGGTGTTGTTGCTCCCAATATTCTCTTAGACAACCTCTGATGTCGTCACAGAGCAGCTGTATTTGTACTGACATTAGATTACACACAGGTGCACTCTATTTAGTCATTAGCACTCATCAGGCAATGTCTATGGGGAACTGAATGCACTTAGACCAAAGGGGGCTGAATAATTACGCACACGCCACTTTGCAGTTATTGATTTGTAAAAAATGTTTGGAATCATGTATGATTTTCGCTCCACTACTCACGTTTACACCACTTTATATTGGTCTTTCACGTGGAATTCCAATAAAATTGATTCAAGTTTGTGGCAGTAATGTGACAAAATGTGGAAAACTTCAAGGGGGCCGAATACTTTTGCAAGCCACTATATATATATATATATATATATATATATATATATATATATATATATATATATATATATATATATATATATATATATACATACTGTGATAGAACGCGGAAAAGCCGCCGCGTGTACTGACAGCGGGGCGGCTGATTCCGCGTCCAGCATGGCGGTTTGCACGCAGCAGCGTGCGTCTGGTGTGGCTGGGTCTGTTAGTTCACACAAATTGAGGAATACGCGCGTGCTGAGAGGCAGAACCTTTATGACAACCAAGGAGGGATCAGCTGACCAGGTTGGTCAGCTGACCTCAGAGCAAGTGACTATTGGTTGATCATTGATGGGTGGCGCCGGAGAGCGCCGCTCTATATATAGTTACTGCTGGTCAGTTTCAGGTTGTCTGCCGTTGCGAACACTTACGTGGAAGCACTCAGACCTTAGTCAGATCCTACAGTGTGTTAGAACCAGGAGGACCTGGGAATTCACACTGAGCCAGATTACTTTTATCATTGTGTTATACTTCAGACTAGTTCCAGGGTGTCGAGAACACGGACCACACACCCAAGACTAGGCATTGTTTGATATCTGTTATGACCTACTGCTTTTTTGACTATCCCTCTGCTTTCTGATTCGGTACCTACGCATATCTGATTATCTGTTGCCAACCCTGCCTGCCTTTGGATACCGAATCAGCCTTCTGTCTCTGTACCTTGTCTGTCCGTGTGTTGCCGACCTGGCTTGCCCGACCTTGAGAGCTATCTCTCTCCTTTAAGAGATAGTCTCCAGACCTGCTGGTGACCTCCACCTTTCAGGTGCCACTCACTCACAGGTCCTTCTTACTTTCAGCCTGGGACTCCACCCCTTTGGAGGTCTCAGGCTGCTGGAAGGTTTTTGCACTTCTCAGAAGGCAGTATCGCCCATACTGCCAAAGACCACCTGCTCCTCGGGTGGTCTTACTCTAAGTCATTACTGTTGCACCAAACACTCACACTATATAGGTGTCCAGAGGTTAGTTATACTTGGATTATCGGTAATTCTGCAGATCATCAATAATCGGGTATATATCTGTATTCTTGGTGATACTGCAGATCACCAATAATCAGATTCTCTCTGTGTGCTGACACTGATCGTTACATATACATACATACATACATACATACATACCTATACACACACACACACACCCTCTAATATATTATATATATATGCACACTTCTTTTTCTCTTGTAGAATGATCCCAGCCCCCCCCCCCCCCCCCCCTCAATCTTTTCTCTGTCTCTATTTCATTTTTTCCCTTTCTTATCCTTCCTAACATGTTGAAATCAACTCACAAAACCAGTACATGATACTGCACGAGCTATAACAACACACATTTGGTTTGTTTGCTTGCTAAAGTCATTTTCATGTTTATATAGTATGTCAACTACAATTGTTTCTAGGATATTACCTATGTAGCCAACTTCACTTACAGTATAGTCCATTGTTTTGTTTTACTAGGATACTTCCTCGCTTGATTCATGTCTTACGTTTTTCATAAGAAAGCTTGTTTGAAAAACTAAAATAATATTTTGATATTAAATTGAAGTAGGACATTGGTATATTTTCAGAATTATACACATCTTTCCAGAATTTCAAGAATATAATACTAACTGTTGCATCTACAATGCAATGCTTGCCATGATGTCATTTACTGTCACTTTAAAGAATTTTACTTCATCCTGCTATGGTAATGACATTAGAGCTGCTACCAAAATGATGTCAATGACAGTAAACTGGTGCAGCTGTGATAATGTCACAGTGAAGACACATCAGGCCTTAACACATTTCCTGAAGAATAATTTCCAATAGTTGAGGTTCTTAAAGTGGAGCCGTACAGACCACAGTGAATATTTACATTAGTTCTCAAGAATGCAGCCAATGTGTACATCCTTTTATAGCCTCATAAATGACATCACCCGACAAGGGTGGCCAGCACTGCAGTATGTCCAGGAATAAGTTTTGTTTGTTGATATTAGCGTGGGGAAGTTTAGTTAAGTAGCACTCCTACTTTTTCAAGCAATATTTTCTGGAGAAAAACATAATTATGTATATACATATATAAACTAATAAGACTTACATATTTTAAAGTGTTACTTGGAGAAGAAGAAAAAAATAGAACTGACAAAATAAATTATTCCCTGTCACAGAGCAGGACAAATCATTAGATACAACCAATTTTGCCTATAAGAGTTATCCCATAGGGAAATTAAGGGGGATAAAACAGGGAATAGCAGTGACACAACTTGAACACTTCCAGATTGTTCACAAGCTCATGTGTCATTTCCATTTATTGTTTCATCCAAGAGAAACTGTTAAACCCACATGACTGAAATTCCTATTTTTCTTTACAGTAGAGATCAGTATAGGTTAGATTAGTAGGCAGGTGAATTAAATGTAATCAATTAGGTTGACTCAAAAACACAAACATGAACGAGTGCACACCAAGCACAGTCTTGGCAGCTTAGCGTGCGCTTTAATTTTTTTAAAGATAGATTTTATTGATTTTCACAAAATAGACATAACAACATACACAATGTGTATTCCCTCACCCTTACTCAATCACCCCTCACCCCCTGGGTCTGACTCCAGCACCACAACCATAGTCCCCAGCATAATATTAATTTCAATTACATTCCATTGACTAAAAGAGTACACATATTATTATTAGTATTATTTAGTATTTATATAGCGCCCACATTTTACGCAGCGCTGTACAGTGTATATATATATATATATATATATATATATATATATATATATATATATATATATATATAGTCTTGTCACTAACTGTCCCTCAAAGGAGCTCACAATCTAATCCCTACCATTGTTGCCATATGTCTATATTATGTAGTGTAAGTACTGTAGTCTAGGGCCAATATTTTTTTTTGTTTTTGTTTTTAGGGGGAGCCAATTAACTTATCCGTATGTTTTGGGAATGTGGCAGGAAACCGGAGTGCCCGGAGGAAACCCACGCAGACACGGAGAGAACATACAAACTCTTTGCAGATAGTGCCCTGGCTGGGATTCGAACCAGGGACCCAGCGCTACAAGGCGAGAGAGCTAACCACTACGCCACCGTGCTGCCCATAAACAACCCTCAATCCTTAAAATACTCAAGTCAGGGTGACCAAACACTGTCAAACTTGGCAGAGCATTGTCTTTGAATACATGTTAATTTATACATAACATTAAAATTGACAAGTTTCACCCAACCAGCCACAGTGGGATACACTGTTCACTAAAAAGCTTATTGTATTGTACAGGTTGTTTTCAAACACAGAACATTCAGCACAGCAGCACTATTGCATGTCTAGAGGAGTCCCACGCTAGTCCAAACAGAAGAAGTTTGGGATCCAGAGTAAGCTGAGTATCAAACACTTTTGAGAGAACTTCTACAACCTGGATCCAATATAATCGAATACGAGAGCACGCCCAAAACCATATGCCTGTAATCCCCTATGGCAGAAGCACATCTCTGACACGTGTCCAACCTCCCTGGGTACATACATGACAACCTTTGCGGGGTGTAATAAACCTCATAAGTGAATTTCAAATTCACCAGCCTATCCTTGCATGATACCAGATAATCTATTACATCATCTAAGAAGTCAGTCCACTCTTCCTCCTCCAACCCAGGCACATCCGCCACCCATTCATCCATTAGCAGTATATAAAATAAGCTCTTGGTATATAGCAGAAAAAGGAGAAACTAGGTGCTGTCTCATCAAAAGTGCCTCAAGCCTATCTGATTTTAGAGTTAACTGCTCAGGAATTTGTGCCCCTATAGCGTGTCTCACCTGCAGAAACCAAAAAAAAAATTATTGGAGGGGGAGTTAGTAGTCTTAAGTTGATTGAAAGTGGCCAGTTGATCATCCAGGGCTAAATGTCTCAGCAATCTGATACCATGCGCAAAAAAATCTGATACCATGCCTGGCCTTTTTTTGTTTTTTGTCAGGCTTTCTAAGGTTCTCTATTGCTTGACATCATCATTGCTGAACATAAGTGACAATATATGGCCTATAGCAAAAGGTTGCCAAAAAGTTTATACATTGTTGGTCATTCTACCTTGTGCCTGCTGCAGAAACATTCCGGGTTCCATGTGACGCAGCTCTGCATGCTGCCGCCATTCTCAAACGCTGCTCACTGTACTTCCTGATTAGCGGAAGTACAGTGAGGGGTGTTGCAGGCTGAGAAGACCAGCAGCATGCAGAGTTGCATCACATGGAACCCAGAAGGTGAGATCTGTGTTCCCTGTCCACAATCTCTGTGGGAAGGGGGGGGGGGAGGAGTACTGAAATGGGCCCTAGGTTAGGGAGGGGTGGGTCACTCGCCGCCACAGTGTGTGCCAACTGCTCCCCCCTCCATGCTACTTATATTGGGGACACCTATACTTGACTACTCTATACCTGGCTAACCTATACTGGGCCACCTAAACTTGGCTACCTACACTGCATGTTTTGTTTTCGCTTTTTTAATACCCACCTGCCCTGCCTTTCCAATTTGTTTTTGTTTTTTTGGTTTCGGGGAAGAGGAGCCCATCCAAAGTTTCTCAGGAGGTACCAGTGATTTATTATTACGCCCCTGATCATGAATGATATGTAACAGGACCACCAGTGGATAAATGCCAGGATAACATCACTAGGCATGGAGTAATTCAGTGCTCCACACATGAGCATCAGCAACCTTCTGCCAGTAACTGTATGGCATGTCATTTTGTTGGAAGAGAGGATATGCTAATGACTGCTAATTTATTCTGGCAGTTTCCTGCTGGCCATCAGTAAGCAGGGAAATTACCCATATGACATAAACCTAAAGCTGTGCAAATTGCTTCTCACAGTCTTTGCCACCCTGAAGGAGGTACAGTCAAGTCAATGCTAGATTATCGGGATGATGAAAGCTATAAAAATAACTTATAATAATGTTATAAAAGCAGAAGGTAACAAGACATTTTTTCTGTGAAATTTAAAATATTTAAGTCTATGAGACTAAGCTATTTTTCATAATTCTTAACACAAATGTTTGAAGTAAAGGTGTAGTACATGCAATATGTTTACATAGCCTAGCAACACATTTCAAAATATTGTGCATGAACAATCCTTCCTGCATTCACATTTCCTGTCATTAAGGTGATTCTACAAGTATAGGATAGCCTAATGTTGGGGGAAGCAGTGACTACTTGGTTATGAATGGCTAGTTGTTATGAATGGCTTTCTTGTTTGCTCACTTTAGTAGTTGCTGGTGTCGCCAAGACTATTACTGCTATTAAACATCTGTAGGTATGATTCATCAAG